>NC_061514.1:238900245-239200245 GCF_022539505.1 Lolium rigidum
CGGCTTATAAAGGCGCACGGATCTAGGGTTTACATGGAGAGTCCTAGCCGGAATACAAGTCACCTAACTACGGTACAAAGTCTTTCCGTGTACGCCAAGGATCCGCCTTCCTCCAAGTACTGCTGGATCCGGATACTTCATGGGCCGTCACGGATCCGGCCTCCTTCATAGGTCGGTAGAGATCCGGCTTCCTGTTCCCGGGATGGACTTCATCCTTCAAGATCTACAGCAACTGGACCGCCCGATGGGCCACATGCCTCACCACCAACTATGGGCCACCCGGGCTTGCCGGATCTAGGCCATGCCGTCGATATACCCATAAAGTATACCCACAACAGGCTATATTACTGGAATTGCTATGAACATCATTCATTTATGATGATGGTCGCAAATCAATTTCTGCCATTTCGGTTCCTTTGAATCTCTACAATGTGAATGATGGGAAACGAGCAGAGTTCTCGTGCTGATCGACAAGGTGACCCTCAACAACGACATTAAACATTCAGGTTGCAGATGCCAAACACGGCGCCGCGTGGATGACGCAACAAGCAATTCATGCTGACATCCTCACAAATCACCGCCATTTTGATATCTGAGGGATCAAACTTCGTCCGAGATAATCTTCCGCGGCCGAATTTGACAGCGACGAGTTTTGATCCAAGTAAACGACGAAGCCGGCAGATTTCTCCCAAGAACTACAATTCTTCTTCATGTATATTGTGTTCCCTGACAGATGGAAAAGGAACATCAAGTGTGCACTCAACAAAAAGGATGCAATACATGTACGGTACAGGACAGAAAACATCAAAATCAGGGGAGAGACTTGTATAGGATCTCTCCATTAGGTAGGATCATAGGATCAACCTAGAAAAAACATATTTTAACAGACGAAAAAATCTGAAAATAATAAACAACATGCATATAGGTTGTATCTACAACTCCAAGAAATTTCAGCTCAAAATCAGTTCTGTCTTTCTTTTGCGTGAGTTGGAGAAGAAGAACAATGTCAAATCGATGCAATTTTCAAGCCTAACTGTGAGTGGTCTTACAAACGAGAGAGATACAGCCTAATTGCGACTTCGCCTGTACGAGCTTCTGAGATGAGCACGCAGCTGAACAAAATGTTTCAGACGAAGAGAGATGAATTACTTCAGCACTGCATGCATCAGTCTGGATACAATATGTAGCTAGGCTGTCGAAAAAAAAATATACTGACGCTAAATATCGTCATCTGTATTTGGCACCACTTTGAACTCCTTGCAGAATTTAGACGAGACAAAGTCAGGCAAGAACTGAACATACGTATTTTCTTCTCAAGACAATATTTACTTGCTTGCGCAATATCGACTCTTCACACACATAATTTGTTTGTTTGTTATACTCTAATGTTGTCACCTTTGAATGTTCAAACTGCAGAATGCCTAATGACAGCTGCAGCACTGAATTGACCATAATATTTGAGCTTCCACAGATCACAACTGACGAGTTACACGATCATCTCAAGCATCCCGACAACACATAACTATTATGAAGCTAAGTCAGATTTTAAAACCGGGCGTAAGACAACAGATGCAACATCCATGGCAAACTGACAATGCACTTTTTTCCGCTGGACTTGTCCTTTGCGACTGTCTCACATAGGCAAGAATTCAACCCGGACACCTGTATTCTATAGCATGTGCAGACGTCTTTAGCACACACTGCAGTCGAAGTGTTTGTATACTCGGGTGATAATGTCAGTGTCAGCGCAGTCACGGATTAGATGTATGCTTTGGCGAGGGCATTGATTTGAAGGTCCAGCACCAGGAGATGGGACGAGACGCCACGGAAAGAAATGCAGCTGATATGCATGAGGCCATGAATTGAACACAGCAAGAGACAAATAAGGCAGATGCCACTGGATGAGGAGGCCATCGGCATGCTCAAAAGTCTCGATCGTCATCGTCGTCTTCTCCCTTTCTTTCACCGCCGTCTGAAGGCGTGCAATCAAGAGATGCTACGGAGGACAGTAATTTCCTCAACAATAGGGAAGTTGGGTTGCATCAGGAATCCAGCTCAACAGTCTGGATACATACATGGCAGTACTAGTGACGTGCAAGACCGCAACTTTGCTGCAAGTGCAACTCATTTGCACATAACGGACTAGTGCTCTAAAGATTGTTCAAGAGCGGCCTTAAAAATTCTAGCTCTTCCTCGGGTCAAAACCAACAGTCCATGTAAACGTAGGGTGCGTTTGGTTTTGAGCCAACGCTGGCCAGACCAAATATTTGGCAAGCCCATGACCCACGGCCACCGTTTGGTTTGGCTCCGATATTTTGGCTGCTCCAGTAGAGATGACGCGGTACAGTTCAGATTTAGCCAAATCTTTGGCAATTTGCAGGCGGCAGATTCTCTCGCCAAAAAATTGGCTACGCCCGCAAATTGGCAGGGCACGGTGGGGCTTCAACCAAACGTACCCGTAGATTCAGCTGTTGCTGCAGTAGATAGTCAAACGGGCGATCGTAACTGAATTTATCTGTTCAGTTACATCTACATCTCACCTGCTCTTTCCCCAGAAATGCCACTGTTGTCAATGATTTCTGCGTTCGGCTTGGCCACGCATCGTCCCTTCCGGATTTCTGGTGACGCTCACCGTCACCCGTGTGTTGGAGGGTAGCTCACGATCTGCGATCGATTTCATGACTCGACAGACTGAAATGTATACCATCTGACGCTGTAGCAAGCGGTGGGAATCGACGGAGACGAGCAACTCCTCCGGCGGTGCCGTAGTAGATCGCAGCGCAACGCGCGCGTGTGAGTTAATATTGCCGCGGCAAAATGTCAATGCCCTTGCTCGTCCGGTTGCTGTTGCGGTGTGGTGACGACCGGCGAGGGCGGCGTGGTCCAGCCCACTACACCGGAGCTAGGCGAGTCACATGGCAGATGAGTCCAACGGCAACGGCCGATGACGAGAGCTCGAATCGCGCCCGCCACGGGTCACAGGACATAGACAGTGAGCACGACCACGCCGTGGCTCATTCCCTCCTTCGCCGCCCAGGCATGTGAAAGCCGAGTCTCCGAAGTAGACAGGCCGAGGTTGTCCCAACTTGTCCACGATTGGATAGGGGACGAGGTATATACACCTCCAGTCCCATAACTTGTCTATGATGTGCAAATTAGTCCCACTTCTTGTAAAATGGACTATAGCAGTCCCACAACTTGTTTTTTATGTGCAAAACTAGTCCAAACAACCAAGAAGCGGACACTTGGCGACATTTCTTTTGCACAAATGCCCCTCCATATTTTCCTCTAGGATATGTGGCTTTCTCAAGTGGCTTCCACATATAGCCCGTGACCTAAACTCGTGAGTTCGAACTCTCACCTGCACTACTAATTTTATATGTTTCTTCATCCACTGACAGGCGGGGCCGTATGAGGTTGCACCACCACAGCCCCATGTGCTAGAGGTAAATATGCAGGGGTATTTGTGCAAAACGAACGTCGCCACGTGTCAGCTTGTCAGTTGTTTGGACCAGTTTTGCACGGCAAAGACAAGTTGTGGGACTACTATAGTCCATTTTACAAAAAGTGAGACTAATTTGCACATCGTAGACAAGTTGTGGGACTAAAAATGTATATAACTCATAGGGGACACGGCCCAGAGGCGCGACCCAAACGAACCGAGCGACACGGACCAGTCTCGATGCTCCATGTCCGTACGTGTCCTCCACTTGTCCTCGTAGCTTTCCCATCTGTCGTTCACACCCGAATAGGCTCCATCCATCTTCACCGCACACCATCGCACCAGCACCACCTGCCCCGTTCCTTACCATTGTCGGAGCTGTCAGTGTCGGCCGCTGCTAGACATAGGCAAAACCTCTTGCCGACGTTGTTGTACGCACTTGCCGCCACCAACTGAGCTCGGGTCATGCAACCGTCCACATCGTCTATCCCATGCCTTCCTCCCGGTCGCAACGACCACCTTAGTCCAAGCCGTTGACCGGGGGTAACTGCCTTTTGCGGCTGTCTTTCGGGTTCCATCTAGCAGGTCCACTTGGCTAGCCATAGGCTCAAACCCACCCACCAACCGTGGCGCCGAGGCCTTGTTCTTCGGCCATTGTTTATATAGGCCGACATGCACTGTCATAGACATTGGTATGGCGACCATTGTCTTATGTTGTATGTAGATGCATTGTAGCTCAATCGAGTTTTTCTACATACATCATCGGACGACGCGTCCAATGGTCAAACGGTGATACCAAAATTTTGATGGTCGTGACAACACGCATCCATGAGCACAAGGAGAGGCAGCTGCCACGGTTCAGGGGCTCGACGAGGCCATGCATGGGGTGGGGGGATTTGAAGCATAATCTATTCCTCCTTGGAAGTTTCTTCTTCTTCATCAACGTATGGATACTCCTCTCGAGTCATCAACAACACTCTTGACTTCTTGTTGGAGGAGACCTTGTTGACGTAGTTTACTTGATCTAGGCCTTGTTAGAGGGAGATTTGGACTTGTTCTTGCAAACAAGTCTCCCAACATTTTGTTCTCATTTCTCGAAGTGGTAATCAGCGACAAAATGGTTCTTATTGCTGCAATTGTAGCATGTTCTTGCTCTTTGGCCACATTTGCTTGGGATATTAGAAAAGCCTCTTGACTTGTCTCTTGGGGTTTATCTTGAGTAGTCTCTTAGGTTGTCTCTTGAGTTTTTTTAAACTAGAATCCTCTTTCCTTGTTGCCCCTCCCCTCAAACTTCTTGGCGGCTAGAGCTAGGTGTTCATGATAGTCATACTTGATGTCTTCGAGGTCCCACTCAATAGCATCATCATGATCGCTCTCTTCCATCACCTTAGCCTTCAAAGCAAGATTTTTTTGCGAGCGCCATGAGAACGAGAAACAATCTCATCGTCATTCTTCTTGGCGGTGTCCATGGCGATGATCTTACTAGCTTGGGACTTCATTGGAAGACATGACGTGAAAGCTTGACTTGGATCGAATGGAGTTCAATCTTGTTTCTTCATAGGGAAAGAGAGCATTGTATAACTTCCTCTTGACCCACTTGTCATTGCCCTGAGAAACTCAAGATCCCCCATAGTCAAGGCAAATGGCGGTGAGGCCTCGATACATGTCCTTCGCGGTTTCACCATCATCCATGTCAAAGCCATCGGCCGCAGTGTTGACCACATCAAACTTCAAGCTTTGAATGCTCTCATTCCCCAAGAAGAGATCCGTGAGATGATCCCAAGATTCTTTGGCGGTATCGAGAGAGAGAATATGAGCTTGGTCCTTAGGAGTGAAGACCATATGAATCATGTGCAAAGAGGTGGCATTGAGTTGATCATCGACCACCTCCCTGAGTGATATTTCTAGTATAATGAGGCGTATACCCTTCCTTGATGATTCTCCATAACTTTGTCAAAGAGCTACAAATATGAGAGTGCATTAGGAATTTCCAATTCGCAAAATTTGATTCATCAAGAGTGATTGGAGGGCCTTGTGGAACTATATATGAGGCATATGAAGGGGAGGATTAGGAGTGTAATTATTTGGTGGATGCACAGCATATGATTACCCTATTAGGTACACCATTCTCCTTGGGAGTAGATGCGTCAGCTCCTTCCAAACCCTTCCCAGTAGGTTTTCCAATTACCAAGATAAATTAATGAGTGGTTGCACAGCTGGAGCTACAGTTAGAGTGGCTCCGGTACTGGGAGTTGGGTTTTCTTTCGGAGCAAAGAATCCCGCAAGAATAAATTGCATTCGAGCCATGGTGGATGACTCCGATTTTCTTGAGGTCATCCAAAGTGGCCTGAATGCTATCAACTATCGGCGGATTTTCATTGCCCATATGGCTATGACTTCACTTCCCTTATCCTTATCATTTTTGTCACCCATACCCTCTTAGGCCGTAAAGACCGAATAAGATGCGACACTCTAATACCAATTAAAAGTACGTTATGAGTGACTAGAGGGTGACAGGGGAATAGGAGCTAAAAAAAATTAGGCTTTAGAGTGAACCGTCATGGGACACGTGATGCGAGGTTTGTATTCCATAGTTCCTTCCAAATGGAAGTACATATACATTGGAGAGGCGTGGTGCCACAAAGGCCTACCAACAGCCACAAAGGCTTCACCTACTTCTCTGGTGAACCCACCTAAAAGGCGAGTTCACATCCACGAGGCGGTGGTGCCTACCAAACCTTCACACAAGGTTGGGGCACAACTCCACAAATCCATGGAGGCTCCCAATGCCATCGCGAGCTTGTACAACACCAAGCAAGACTTGTGATAGCCTCTCAAGAAGGATCCCATAAAAGGAGATCTAGGGTTACAAGTTCCTCAAGGGAATCAAGGGGCAATTCGTATTCCTTCGGTAGATAGGTAGATCGGGCCCTCCTCCTTCGATTTTCCAAAGATGGGAGTGATTGGTTGGCTAGGGAGGGAGATCCACGCACTTGAAGCTCAACAACAATGGAGGAGAGAGAGGACAAATGAGCAACATTCTTGGGGAACAAGGGTTCCTATTTATTACCCCCCTGAGATTTCTAACCATTAACTATAAGGTCGCGGGCCAGATATTTCATGGTTACTGGAGGCCAAAAGTTTCGGGGGGGGGATATCCCGGGGCCAAAAGGTAAACACTAAGTTTCCAGGAAAGTATTTCTGGCCCACTGTCCCCCTCCTGCCTCTGGTGTGAGATTGCATTCGTCCTGGTGGGGGCGGATATTTTGGCCCAACTTCTGCAACAATTTGAAATCTGAGGTCCTTTCCTCTCCATTGCCTCGAAACAAGCACAACAAGAACCATAAAACCTACAACCATGTCCTAGCGTAGGATAAAACCATCTACATCGATCTTCTCATTTTTGGAGGGTCACCAATCGTCTTGTGCATCTTCATATAAACTAAATAAACTTTGCACACGACAAATTTATATTCTAATGTTGTTAACAAACACACAAAACCTAAGAGGAGACATTGCATTTTCATCTTCTTATGATTAAAACATGCCAAACAAAAATCCAATATTACCCATACTCATCATCGATTAATTTAGGTTATGGCGTTGTTATTTTGGAACTTAATTAAAATGTCTTGAAAATGGTCACAACATTAAACATACAAATATGCCCTTACAAAGTATTTGGGATACCCGGGTAGTGGCCTCGGGTTGCACAATGGAAAAGACCAAAAAGCGGCACAACAGTTGATCGAATGTCGAGTGGTGGATCTACAATATAGTGCAATGATAGTTGAATCTAGTCAAATATCTTCAATCAACGATGATCGAAACATGTGCTAAACCAAGCATAAGTGTGGAGGCGTGGTCATCAAACTCTTTCCGGTGCTTCTCTTGAGGCGTTGATGACGTTGGGACTCCAAGTGAAGAGTGTTGTGTCAGCAGAATATTTTCCTCACAAGGGTGACTCGAGGGTTTATATCGAACTCTCGGGAAATGGCGTAAAGAGCTGTCTCCCCTCTCTTCTTCTAGCAATCCTGCAAAATAAAATAAAGCCTTGTGTTCCCAACTCCACCGTGTGGTTGTCAAGCACAAGTTTTCATTTAAGTAAAAGTAAATAAATTAATAACTAAAGTAAAGTAAACTAAGCAACTAAAATAAACCAAGTAAAAGCGATAAAGATTTGTTTGTTTTGGTCTTTTGAGTGGAAATAAGAAATAAAAGTAGTTTTGTATTTTCAGATTAAAATAGTGCTAAAAAAATTAAGATAAAAGTCATAGAAAGGTGTTTATGATTAAAATTGGACCGGCGTTCATGGGTTCACTTGAATATTCTCTCTTTTAATTTGTAGTGGACAATAGCAAATAATCAATGAGATATGAAGATAATAACTTTAGCATGTATAAGATAAGCATTCATATGGGAATGACGTCCTAACATAGAGATGATACAACACATCTCTCTTACACTCCACAAGATAGGAATAAACTTCAAGCAATCTTGTATTAAGAATTAACATAGCATAGCTATAAGAACTTTGACATGATGTTTGAATTTCAAATATGCTACTTTGAACAAACAAGATCAGTACTTTTGTCACGTAATGAACATAGCACATGCATTCATTTTATCCCTAGTGAGATAGGAAAAGAAAAGGCAAAGCCATACTAGATCTTGAATTTGTTGTCACTATTCAATCATTGAAAGCATGCTATTACATCTAACACACACACACATCACCCCACACACGTTATTGCATACAAGTTGGATCAGAACTAATACTTAAGAACGGGGTACACAATATGCATCTACCAATACGTTTTGCACAAAGTGTAGAAAAATCTCATAGTATCATATCATAGAATAAAGATCCACCACATAGGTATTAAAAATATGACCATAATCATGTTGGACAGCTCATATGGCACTAAGAACAATGAAAAACATGCAAGAAATAGATCAAGCTCTTGCCACAAACCCGTAGTCCAGAGGTGGACTACCCCCCTTGATCATGGTGATGATGAGGAAGACGTTGGAGAAGGTGGAGATTCCTCTGGCGGCAATCCCAACGGACTTTTCCCCTCCAATCTTCGCTACTGCAAACTCTGTTTTTTGTGTTTCTGTTTTCCTACAGCGCTCTCTTCCCGAGAACTCTTCGACGTCATATATATAGTGGTTTTGAGGTTAAATACGTTGATGGGCGATAGAATCAAGCGATTTGGGTGATCGATGGCCGAAAGACGGAAGGTGGTACACCCTACAAGTCTGGGCGCGCCACCTGGGCTCTTTTGGGCCTCAGGCCATTCCAGGTGTGCTTCCAGGGCCCAGGGTGTTTCTCCCGATGAAAAAATGATGCTCCAAAAATCCTAGCTCAATTTGACTCTGTATAAGTTTGTCAAATAAAGGGGATCGTTGGTAAATCCCCATAAATCAATGTAAAACATTGTATTATCATCATATATGTTGCACATATGTGGGAATTCATTCTAATAAAGAACAAAGTACATGTATGCATTTTACATGCATCAGGCGTGGATATACATTGAGCTGTATTGGCACCTGAATCCGGCTAGCTGATGACTGCAAGTGCATGCTGCGTGTAGTTGACACGTCCGTTGGGAACCCCAAAAGAAAGGTGTGATGCACACAGCAGTAAGTTTCCCTTAGTAAGAAACCAAGGTTATCGAACTAGTAGGAGTCAAGGAACACGTGAAGGTTGTTGGTGGCGGAGTGTAGTACGGCGCAACACCAGGGATTCCGGCGCCAACGTGGAACCTGCAATACACAATCAAAGTACTTTGCCCCAACGTAACAGTGAGCTTTTCAATCTCACCGGCTTGCTGTAAACAAAGGATTAGATGTATAGTGTGGATGATGATGGTTGTTTGCGAAGAACAGTAAAGAACAATTGCAGTAGATTGTATTTTAGATGTAAAGAATTGGACCGGGGTCCACAGTTCACTAGTGGTGTCTCTCCCATAAGATAAACAGATGTTGGGTGAACAAATTACGGTTGGGAAATTGACAAATAAAGAAGGCATAACAATGCACATACATATATCATGATGAGTACTATGAGATTTAATCGGGGCATTACGACAAAGTACATAGACCGCTATCCGAGCATGCATCTATGCCTAAAAAGTCCACCTTTAGGTTATCATCCGAACCCCTTCCAGTATTAAGTTGCAAACAACAGACAATTGCATTAAGTATGGTGCGTAATGTAATCAACACAAATATCCTTAGACAAAGCATCGATGTTTTATCCCTAGTGGCAACAGCACATCCACAACCTTAGAACTTTCTGTCAATGTCCCAGATTCAATGGAGGCATGAACCCACTATCGAGCATAAATACTCCCTCTTGGAGTTACAAGTATCAACTTGGCCAGAGCCTCTACTAGCAACGGAGAGCATGCAAGAACATAAACAACATATATGATAGATTGATAGTTGATGGCGTGTAAAGCACACGTCCGTTGGGAACCCCAAGAGGAAGGTGTGATGCGTACAGCAGCAAGTTTTCCCTCAGAAAGAAACCAAGGTTTATTGAACCAGGAGGAGCCAAGAATCACATTGAAGGTTGATGGCGGCGGGATGTAGTGCGGCGCAACACCAGGGATTCCGGCGCCAACGTGGAACCTGCACAACACAACCAAAATACTTTGCCCCAACGAAACAGTGAGGTTGTCAATCTCACCGGCTTGCTGTAACAAAGGATTAGATGTATAGTGTGGATGATGATTGTTTGCAGAAAACAGTAGAACATGTATTGCAGTAGATTGTATTCAATGTAAAAGAATGGACCGGGGTCCACAGTTCACTAGAGGTGTCTCTCCCATAAGATAAATTGCATGTTGGGTGAACAAATTACAGTCGGGCAATTGAAAAATAGAGAGGGCATGACCATGCACATACATGATATGATGAGTATAGTGAGATTTAATTGGGCATTACGACAACGTACATAGACCGCTATCCAGCATGCATCTATGCCTAAAAAGTCCACCTTCAGGTTATCATCCGAACCCCTTCCAGTATTAAGTTGCAAACAACAGACAATTGCATTAAGTATGGTGCGTAATGTAAACAATAACTACATCCTCGGACATAGCATCAATGTTTTATCCCTAGTGGCAACAACACATCCTCAACCTTAGAACTTTCTGTCACTGTCCCAGATTTAATGGAGGCATGAACCCACTATCGAGCATAAATACTCCCTCTTGGAGTTAAGAGTAAAAACTTGGCCGAGCCTCTACTAATAACGGAGAGCATGCAAGATCATAAACAACACATAGGTAATAGATTGATAATCAACATAACATAGTATTCTCTATCCATCGGATCCCGACAAACACAACATATATCATTACAGATAGATGATCTTGATCATGTTAGGCAGCTCACAAGATCCGACAATGAAGCACATAAGGAGAAGACGACCATCTAGCTACTGCTATGGACCCATAGTCCAGGGGTGAACTACTCACTCATCACTCCGGAGGCGACCATGGCGGTGAAGAGTCCTCCGGGAGATGATTCCCCTCTCCGGTAGGGTGCCGGAGGCAATCTCCTGAATCCCCCGAGATGGGATTGGCGGCGGCGGCGTCTCTGGAAGGTTTTCCGTATCGTGGCTCTCGGTACTGGGGGTTTCGCGACGAAGACTATATGTAGGCGGAAGGGCAGCCTCGGAGGGGTCACGGGGGCCCCACACGCTAGGGCCGCGCGGGCCCCCCTGGGCCGCGCCGCCCTAATGTGGCGGCGCCCCGTGGCCCCACTTCGTCTTCTCTTCGGTCTTCTGGAAGCTTCGTGGCAAAATAGGCCCTCGGGCGTTGATTTCGTCCAATTCCGAGAATATTTCCTTACTAGGATTTCCGAAACCAAAAACAGCGAAAACAACGAATCGGCTCTTCGGCATCTCGTTAATAGGTTAGTGCCGGAAAATGCATAAATACGACATAAAGTATGCATAAAACATGTAGATATCATCAATAATGTGGCATGGAACATAAGAAATTATCGATACGTCGGAGACGTATCAATAATCAACTTGACATAGTATTCAATATTCATCGGATCCCAACAAACACAATATGTAGTATTACAAATAGATGATCTTGATCATGATAGGCAGCTCACAAGATCTAACATGATAGCACAATGAGGAGAAGACAACCATCTAGCTATCGCTATGGACCCATAGTCCAGGGGTGGACTACTCACACATCGATCCGGAGGCGATCATGGCGATGAAGAGACCTCCGGGAGATGATTCCCCTCTCCGACAGGGTGCCGGAGGCGATCTCCTGAATCCCCCGAGATGGGATTGGCGGCGGCGGCGTCTCTGGAAGGTTTTCCGTATCGTGGCTCTCGGTACTGGGGGTTTCGCGACGAAGGTTTAAGTAGGCGGAAGGGCAGGTCAAGGGGCGTCACGGGGGACCCACACGCTAGGGCCGCGCGGGCCCCCTCTAGGCCGCGCCGCCCTAGTGTGGCGGTGCCCCGTGGCCCCACTTCGTATCTCCTCCGGTCTTCTGGAAGCTTCGTGGAAAAATAAGCCTATGGGCGTTGATTTCGTCCAATTCCGAGAATATTTCCTTAGTAGGATTTCTGAAACCAAAAACAGCAGAAAACAACAACTGGCTCTTCGGCATCTCGTCAATAGGTTAGTGCCGGAAAATGCATAATAATGACATATAATGTGTATAAAACATGTGAGTATCATCATAAAAGTAGCATGGAACATAAGAAATTATAGATACGTTTGAGACGTATCAATCATCCCCAAGCTTAGTTCCTACTCGCCCTCGAGTAGGTAAACGATAACAAAGATAATTTCTGAAGTGACATGCTATCATAATATTGATCATACTATTGTAAAGCATATGAGATGAATGCAGCGATTCGAAGCAATGATGAAGATAATGAGTAAACAAATGAATCATATAGCAAAGACTTTTCATGAATAGTACTTTCAAGACAAACATCAATAAGATTTGCATAAGAGTTACTCATAAAGCAATAAATTCTTAGTAGAAAGCTTTGAAACAACACAAAGGAAGATATAAGTTTCAGCGGTTGCTTTCAACTTCAACATATATATCTCATGGATAATTTTCAACACAAAGTAATATAACAAGTGCAATAGGTAAACATGTAAGAATCAATGCACACAGTTGATACAAGTGTTTGCTTCTGAGATAGAAAGAAGTAGGTAAACTGACTCAACAATAAAGTAGAAGATAGGCCCTTCGCAGAGGGAAGCATGGATTACTATTTTTGTGCTAGAGCTTTTCATTTTGAAAACATGGAAACAATTTTATCAACGGTAGTAATAAAGCATATGTGTTATGTATAAGATATCCTATAAGTTGCAAGCCTCATGCATAGTATACCAATAGTGCTCGCACCTTGTCCTAATTAGCTTGGATTAACATGGATTATCATTGCATATCATATGTTTCAACCAAGTGTCACAAAGGGGTACCTCTATGCCGCTTGTACAAAGGTCTAAGGAGAAAGTTCGCATTGGATTTCTCGCTTTTGATTATTCTCAACTTAGACATCCATACCGGGACAACATAGACAACGAGATAATGGACTCCTCTTTAATGCATAAGCATTCAACAACAGTTAAAATTCTCATAAGAGATTGAGGATTGATTGTCCAAACTGAAACTTCCACCATGAATCATGGCTTTAGTTAGCGGCCCAATGTTTTTCTCTAACAATATGCATACTCAAACCATTTGATCATGAAAATCGCCCTTACTTCAGACAAGACGAACATGCATAGCAACTCACATGATATTCAACAAAGGTAAAAGTTGATGGCGTCCCCGAAACATGGTTACCGCTCAACAAGCAACTTATTAAGAAATAAGACACATAAGTACATATTCTTCACCACAATAGTTTTTAAGGCTATTTTCCCATGAGCTATATATTGTAAAGACAAAGGATAGAATTTTAAAGGTAGCACTCAAGTAATGTACTTTGGAATGGCAGAGAAATACCATGTGGTAGGTAGGTATGGTGGACACAAATGGCATAGTTTTTGGCTCAAGGATTTGGATGCACGAGAAGAATTCCTCTCAATACAAGGCTAGGCTAGCAAGGTTGTTTGAAGCAAACTCAAGTATAAAAGGTGCAGCAAAGCTCACATATGAACATATTGTAAGTATTATAAGACTTTACATTGTCTCCTTGTTGTTCAAACACCTTAACCAGAAAATATCTAGACTCTAGAGAAACCAATCATGCAAACCAAATTTTAACAAGCTCTATGTAGTTCTTCATTAATAGGTACAAAGTATATGATGCAAGAGCTTAAACATGATCTATATGAGCACAACAATTGCCAAGTATCACATTATTCAAGACATTATACCATTTACCACATGCAGCATTTTCCGTTTCCAACCATATAACAATGAATGAAGTAGTTCAACCTTCGCAATGAACATTAAAGATAAAGCTAAGAACACACGTGTTCATACGAAACAGCGGAGCGTGTCTCTCTCCCAAACAAAGAATGCTAGGATCCGACTTTATTCAAACAAAAACAAAAATAAAAACAAACAGACGCTCCAAGTAAAGCACATAAGATGTGACAGAATAAAAATATAGTTTCACTAGAGGTGACCTGATAAGTTGTCGATGAAGAAGGGATACCTTGGGCATCCCCAAGCTTAGACGCTTGGGTCTTCTTAAAATATGCAGGGATGAACCACGGGGGCATCCCCAAGCTTAGACTTTTCACTCTTCTTGATCATATTGTATCCTCCTCCTCTCTTGACCCTTGAAAACTTCCTCCACACCAAACTCAAAACAATCTCATTAGAGGGTCAGTGCATAATTCATATATTCAGAGGTGACATAATCATTCTTAACACTTCGGACATTGCACAAAGCTACTGAAAGTTAATGGAACAAAGAAATCCATCAAACATAGCAAAACGAGACAATGCGAAATAAAATGCAGAATCTGTCAAAACAGAACAGTCCGTAAAGACGAATTTTTTAGAGGCACCAGACTTGCTCAGATGAAAATGCCCAAATTGAATGAAAGTTGAGTACATATCTGAGGATCACGCACGTAAATTGGAAGATTTTTATAAATTTTCTACAGCAGGGGCGGCTCAATTTCGTGACAGCAAGAAATATGTTCCTGCGCAGTAATCCAAATCTAGTATTGACTTTACTATCAAAGACTTTACTTGGAACAACAATGCAATAAAATAAATATAAGGAGAGGTTGCTACAGTAGTAACAACTTCCAAGACTCAAATATAAAACAAAAGTGCAGAAGTAAAATAATGGGTTGTCTCCCATAAGCGATTTTCTTTAACGCCTTTCAGCTAGGCGCAGAAAGTGTGAATCAAGTGTTGTCAAGAGATGAAGCATCAACATCATAATTTGTTCTAATAATAGAATCATAAGGTAACTTCATTCTCTTTCTAGGGAAGTGTTCCATACCTTTCTTAAGAGGAAATTGATATTTAATATTACCTTCCTTCATATCAATGGTAGCACCAACGGTTCGAAGAAAAGGTCTTCCCAATATAATGGGACAAGATGCATTGCATTCAATATCCAAGACAACAAAATCAACGGGGGCAAGGTTATTGTTAACCATAATACGAACATTATCAATCCTCCCCAAAGGTTTCTTTATAGCATGATCAGCAAGATTAACATCCAAATAACAGTTTCTTAATGGTGGCAAGTCAAGCATGTCATAGATTTTCTTAGGCATAACAGAAATACTTGCACCAAGATCACATAAAGCATTACAATCAAAATCATTGACCCTCATCTTAATGATGGGCTCCCAACCATCTTCTAACTTCCTAGGAATAGAAGTTTCAAGTTTTAGTTTCTCTTCTCTAGCTTTTATGAGAGCATTTGTAATATGTTTTGTAAAGACCAAATTTATAGCACTAGCATTGGGACTTTTAGCAAGTTTTTGTAAGAAATTTATAACTTCAGAGATGTGACAATCATCAAAATCTAAACCATTATGATCTACAACAATGGGATCATTGTCCCCAATATTTTGAAAAATTTCAGCAGTTTTATCAGTTTCAACAGTTTTAGCAGTTTCAGACAATTTTGCACGCTTTGCACTAGGAGTAGAAACATTGATAATAGGAGGTGTAGCAACATGTGAATCATTATCATTACTAGTGGTGGTAATAGTCCAAACTTTAGCTACATTATTCTCTTTAGCTAGTTTTTCATTTTCTTCTCTTTCCCACCTAGCATGCAATTCAGCCATCAATCTAATATTTTCATTAATTCGAACTTGGATGACATTTGCTGTAGTAATAATTTTTTTATCAATATCCTCAGGTTTAGCAGCCATTTTGTTAATTAAAGAAGATTGTGACGCAGACATGTATGAGATTCGGTTTTCAGCATTTGAAAGCTTAGTTTGCAAACCAGAAATCTCCATATTTAAATTCTCAAGTTGATTTCCTATATTTTTCAACAAGGCAGATTGTTCATTCATAGTTTTACTAAACAATTGATTTTGCTCATATTGTGATTGCATAAAGCTCTTAGTAGTTCTTTCAATTTCTAACATCTTTTCCTCATTAGGAGAAACGGGTCTACCATAAGAATTACCGCAACCATTACCATTAGCAGAAGGATATGGTATATAGTTGTTACCAGAATTATTCCTATAAGCATTGTTGTTGAAATTATTACTTTTAATGAAATTCACATCAACATGTTCTTCTTGGGCAACCAATGAAGCTAAAGGAACATTATTAGGATCAACATTAGATCTACCATTCACAAGCATAGACATAATCACATCAATCTTATCACTCAAGGAGGAGGTTTCTTCAACATAATTTACCTTCTTACCTTGTGGAGCTCTTTCCGTGTGCCATTCAGAGTAATTGATCAGCATATCATCAAGAAGTTTTGTTGCCGCCCCCAAAGTGATGGACATAAAGGTACCTCCAGCAGCTGAATCCAATAGGTTCCGCGAAGAAAAATTGAGTCCTGCATAAAAGGTTTGGATGATCATTCAAGTATTCAGTCCATGGGTAGGGCAATTCTTCACCAAAGATTTCATTCTCTCCCATGCTTGAGCAACATGTTCATTATCTAATTGCTTAAAATTCATTATGCTACTTCTCAACGAAATAATTTTAGCGGGAGGATAATATCTACCAATAAAAGCATCTTTACATTTAGTCCATGAATCAATACTATTTCTAGGCAGAGATAGCAACCAATCTTTAGCTCTTCCTCTTAAGGAGAAAGGAAACAATTTCAATTTTATAATGTCACCATCTACATCCTTATACTTTTGCATTTCACATAGTTCAACAAAATTATTAAGATGGGCAGCAAGCATCATCGGAACTAACACCAGAAAATTGCTCTCTCATAACAAGATTCAGTAAAGCAGGTTTAATTTCAAAGAATTATGATGTAGTAGCAGGTGGAGCAATAGGTGTGCATAAGAAATCATTATTATTTGTGCTAGTGAAGTCACACAACTTACTATTCTCAACAGTACCCATTTTAGCAGTAGTAAATAAAGCAAACTAAATAAAGTAAATGCAAGTAACTAATTTTTGTGTGTTTTTAATATAGAGAACAAGACAATAAATAAAGTAAAACTAGCAACTAATTTTTTTGTGTTTTTGATATAAGAGCAAACAAAGAAGTAAATAAAATAAAGTAAAGCAAGACAAAAACAAAGTAAAAAAGATTGGATGTGGGAGACTCCCCTTGCAGCGTGTCTTGATCTCCCCGGAAACGGCGCCAGAAATTTTGCTGTTGACGTGGGAGTTGAAAATCTTTGTGGTGTAACTTTTCTTCGTTCCCCGGCAACGGCGCCAGAAATTTTGCTTGTTGCGTGTAGTTGACACATCCGTTGGGAACCCCAAGAGGAAGGTGTGATGCGCACAGCAGTAAGTTTCCCTCAGTAAGAAACCAAGGTTATCGAACCAGTAGGATTCAAGGAACACGTGAAGGTTGTTGGTGGCGGAGTGTAGTGCGGCGCAACACCAGAGATTCCGGCGCCAACGTGGAACCTGCACAACACAATCAAAGTACTTTGCCCCAACGTAACAGTGAGGTTGTCAATCTCACCGGCTTGATGTAAACAAAGGATTAGATGTATAGTGTGAATGATGATGGTTGTTTGCGAAGAACAGTAAAGAACAATTGCAGTAGATTGTATTTCAGATGTAAAGAATTGGACCGGGGTCCACAGTTCACTAGTGGTGTCTCTCCCATAAGATAAACATATGTTGGGTGAACAAATTACAGTTGGGCAATTGACAAATAAATAAGGCATAACAATGCACATACATATATCATGATGAGTACTATGAGATTTAATCAGGGCATTACGACAAAGTACATAGACCGCTATCCATCATGCATCTATGCCTAAAAAGTCCACCTTCAGGTTATCATCCGAACCCCTTCCAGTATTAAGTTGCGAACAATAGACAATTGCATTAAGTATGGTGCGTAATGTAATCAACACAAATATCCTTAGACAAAGCATCGATGTTTTATCCCTAGTGGCAACAGCACATCCACAACCTTAGAACTTTTTGTCACTGTCCCGCATTCAATGGAGGCATGAACCCACTATCGAGCATAAATACTCCCTCTTGGAGTTACAAGTATCAACTTGGCCAAAGCCTCTACTAGCAACGGAGAGCATGCAAGAACATAAACAACATATATGATAGATTGATAATCAACTTGACATAGTATTCAATATTCATTGGATCCCAACAAACACAACATGTAGTATTACAAATATATGATCTTGATCATGATAGGCAGCTCACAAGATCTAACATGATAGCACAATGAGGAGAAGACAACCATCTAGCTACTGCTATGGACCCATAGTCCAGGGGTGGACTACTCACACATCGATCCGGAGGCGATCATGGCGATGAAGAGACCTCCGGGAGATGATTCCCCTCTCCGGCAGGGTGCCGGAGGCGATCTCCTGAATCCCCCGAGATGGGATTGGCTGCGGCGTCTCTGGAAGGTTTTCCGTATCGTGGCTCTCCACCACTGCAGAATAGGCCTCTAGTGACAGGCACAAAAGGCTTATTAGTGACAGGCAAAGCGCTTGTCACTAATGACTAGTCACTGGTATCAGGTTACTAGTGACTGGCATGTGCCTGTCACTAGTGTGTGCATACTAATGACAGGCAAAAGGAGATGCATGTCACTAGTTCGAATGGAAGGCTGTGGCTTTATGCTCACTATAATGACGGGCTCATTATTATGCCAATCACTAGTTCGAATTTCCATAATAAAAAATAAATGTTTTTTAACGAATATTCCAGATAGCACAATAAGACTTATAAAAAATAAAATATATTTTCCATGAATATTTCATATTGCACAATAAGATGTGTACCAATGATACATTCACATCACCCAATATGACATAACATTTGCATAGAAGTTGCAATCTATCTAATCAAGCTCTTCATGTAGATGCTCTCCATGAACTCAATTTCATCAAGCTCTGGAATGCATCCACTGCTATCCAAGGAAGAATTGTGGCTTCATTTGAAACATGTGGTTTGTTCCATGGTAGGAGCTGGTGGTCCAGCATAGCCTCACACTGCTTCACAAGTTGGTACAGGAGGTCAGTTGGTGAAGAAAGGACGAAGCGGCACATTTTGAATGATGGGGAGACGGATAAGGGCACCAGTCCTGTAATGGCAAAACAGGACATAAGCATCATATATATAATAAAAAATAGAAGTCTAGAATATTCAGTGGATAGAATCAATGAACTTTTATCCCCATCCAAATTTTAAAATAGTGTAAAATCTGCAAAAAATGAGAAACATATGAAGAAAAAATATTTGGTGTATAGTGTATTTCTTCACTTCACTAAGAGGTTGCACTTCTAAAACAATGCAACCGTATGAAATTTGTAGTGCCTCATCACTAGCAAAAACGATTCCTAAGAGGATCATGACAGGGAAATTATTATTGAAGGAAAGCTAACATTCTAGTATTGTGTAGCCAGTTCAGATGAAATAGTAAAATAGACTAACATTACATCGGGCAAAATTTGGTTACTGCATAATTTCAAACAGCTACAGAACACTAGAAATAGTTGCATGCTCATAGAAGTATATAAGCAGACTAGCATCACAAGAAAAAATGGCAACAACCACAAATATCAAAATATTTGGGCGAAGTATGCAAGACACATGCATCTGGCATGCACACAGGACACAATCCTGCTGCTGTGTGCAACTAACCTCTGTGTAATGCTTAAAGCGTGCAGGACCTCTATATTTCTTTTTACAATTCCACCTTTCCAACTATGTTCAAAGAGAGCATCGTCCAGAATCTTTGACGACACTTTCTAATCCCTTTTTGGCGCATTGTTTTTAAGTGAATCCAAGTAAAAAACCTTGCATTCGCTCACCATGAGAATAATCAGAACCCAGTAACCCCTGCACAAACATGAGGATTATGCCAAATAAGAAAGAGCCTTTGTTTGAGCAAATTGGACTGGTTTAAATTTTTGAGCAATGCTCTGTCAATTATGTTCAGTACACCCAAGGTAATCACTTGCAGTTCAGTTCCTGAATAGTCAACCTGGAAATGTGAGAGTAGCATTTCTCAATACTTGTGCATTGCCATCTTGTTTTTTTTACTGAGAGGCTACATAATTAGTATCATGCTATTGTATATCATAAGTATTCACATTGTCTTTAAGGTGAGCATTACAACTGGGAATGAAATGGTTTTGTTTTAACCAATTTAAATTTACCGAGATGGATGTTGGTATCTAATAAAGCTATAACTTCATTCTGGGCCAGTTTGCTGGCAGTAGTTGATGCTATGGCATATGTTGCCGATTGTTTTATGTGAGTGGGCTGAGGTCCAGGTGGCCTAATGCAACCTATTAATTTGTTTAGTACAATTAAGGTAATTAAATTCATGTCCTTGCAACTAGGAACCAGGAGCCCCTCATGTTTCTTTGGATTGAATGTCAAACAACAAGATTCTGATGACCAGTGTGAAAAAATAGAAAATGCAGTAATGGAATACAACAGTAGGACTTGCCTTGGATTGCAGGGCACTAGTATACTTCTTGTCCTTGTTCTTTTGCAATGCAGGAAAGATGCACTCCCTCAGAATAAGCTCAATTACTGAAACCCCTGGCTTTCTAGTAAGGATTGATATGAACTGCTCTGTCATTAATTCTAGTGATTTAGAAGGTATCATTGGTCAACTTGTTCAGTTTCTTAGGCTTGCAGGCCCTTTTCTCCTTCATGGATGTTCATTGACTTAGTTTCTTCTGCGGTGCATTCTTCAGTTTCAAAAGCAGGAGGTGAATCAGAAACATCAACAGATGAGGCGTAGCTGTCTGAAGATTCTTCCATTCCTACATAAAGATGCTAGTATTAGCTATTATATTTTCGACAACTTAAAAATCTGAGTGAAGTCATATAATTGCTTTGATAATATATTTCCAAGCATGATACCAGAATGTACTCGGAGGTGGCATTTTGGCACACGCGTGCATATGCACCCATTATAGAAAATAATAAAAAACAATTTTAGAAATGTCAAAAAAAATCTGACATAAATTTTTTATTATACATTGTGACATCCTATGTTCGTTCACAAGTTTTCGTGGAAAAATAACATTATGTGTGGTGTGTACAAAAAAGACAAAAAAATGTCCTGTACGTAGTCGTGTTACAGCATTAAAATTTGTCTTTTTTACAGGAGCCACAGAAAAATGATTTTTCTTTTGAAAACTGGTGTACCAACATAAAATATCTAGATGTACATGTAAAAATTTAGTTTAGGATTTTTTAATACTTTAAAATGTGGATTCACATAATGGGAGCATATGCTCCTATGAGCCAAAGTGCATTTCCCAATGTACTCTGCCTATAATTTTCTTCCAAGGGTAATGATTTTACAGGAATCAGTATATACATATAAATGTCTGTCTTAGACAAAGAAGGAATAAAACAAAACCCAAATGGTCATGCTCAGCTTTTGCGTTGCCTTGGGTTGTTTCTGAATTCTGTGAACATGTTCAGTACGTACTAGCCCAGACCCAACTAAGTACTAGCTAGCTGATGTGGAGAATAGTTATTTGTAGTTGTCTATGTCTCTAGCTTTATAAGCTTCATATGAAAAAAAGTTTTACACCGATTCCAAGAAACATTTGTTAGAATTATAGATCTGCTTCAGTTTTTACAGTATACAGCAGTACAATAATCGAAGTCTGAAACAATTGCAATTCCTCACTTTGACCATCCAAACAATATTTAGCATTCAACCTCAATATCAAATATGTGTTCCGAATATCTAATCATCCAAACAGAAATATTGACGTTCATCCTAAATATCAATATTCTAGTTATTAGCACCAGCTACAGAACAGAGAAAGTTCAACAACCAGCTACAGAACAGAGAAAGTGTCGCAACGGCACGTCAGATACCGTCAGAGGTAATCCGGCTTGTAGGAGCAGTGGTACATCCTCGCTTCAGGCAGAGGCGTCCGCAAGTCGGGTGAACGGGCGGCGCGGCGTTGGGGAGTCAGGGCGGCGCGGCCTTTGGGGGTCAGGGCGGCGGCGTTGGGGATGCAGGGCCGCGCGTGGCTTAGGGCGTCGAGTGGCGACGTTGTAGTGGGCTGGCGGCGTGGCAGCGTTGGAGGGGTTGGCGGCGCTGCGTTTCGAACAGGGCGCAGGGCTGCCGGCGCGGTGTACCGTACGGGGCGACCGGCGCGGAGTTGCCACCGGGAGAAGGGCGGCAGTTGGGGATTGGGAGGGATCGGGCCTCGGGGTAATGGGGACATGGGGTAACGGGGTACTCGGATTTTTTGGCTAAGTCTCCGGCCTCTCCGCTAGACTATTCAGAAAAATGTAAATTCTAATGTGATAACCATTAAGAAGTGGGAATTATTTTGTCTACGTTCGTGGAACTAGGGAACCAGGATGTATATGAATAATAGCGAGCAAAAAATACCTTCACGTAAATCCATCTCTTTCGATTGTGTGCTAGGCTCAGCGTCGCCCAAATTGCTGGAGTTCTAGAACAAGCTTGGTTTATTTCGTACTGCAAACAGGGGACGAGCTAGCGGCCTTTTATGGCGAATAAAGCAACTCGATTCTGGTTGCGAGGCGTTGAGCAGAACTCCGCTCCAGCCACGACTGATCTCTCATGTAATCTGTAGACCGATCGATGCAATGAAAGAGCCGGCTCGCTCGGACGTGATCGATACCTGTACCCGTAGCTTTTTTTTGTTTTTGTGTAGTTTGTAGATCGATCAATGCAAGGAAACCGCCGGCTGGCTCGGACGAGCAGTGGACACGCACGAGCGCACTGGTAAGATGCGCGTGGGAAGGACCGGCCCACAAATGAGGAGGAGTTGGTGGCCTAACAGGGTTTGCTAGTGACAAGCTCTTTTATTGGCTTGTAACTATAATATTTTCAATCCTGGCCGCCCTTCAAAAAAAAGTACAGTGACAACCTTTGTTACACGCCTGTCACTAATATTTTGTATCAGTGACAGGCTTGTACGTGCCCGTCACTAGTATACTTACTAGTGACAGGTATAATTTTTCCTGTCACTAATCATCTGGAGGCTATAAGCTTTTCTGCAGTAGTGCTCGGTACTGGGGGTTTCGCGACGAAGGCTTTAAGTAGGCGGAAGGGCAGGTCAAGGGGCGTCACGGGGGACCCACACGCTAGGGCCGCGCGGGCCCCCTCTAGGCCGCGCCGCCCTAGTGTGGCGGCGCCCCGTGGCCCCACTTCGTATCTCCTCCGGTCTTCTGGAAGCTTTGTGGAAAAATAAGCCCCTGGGCGTTGATTTCGTCCAATTCCGAGAATATTTCCTTACTAGGATTTCTGAAACCAAAAACAGCAGAAAACAACAACTGGCTCTTCGGCATCTCGTCAATAGGTTAGTGCCGGAAAATGCATAATAATGACATATAATGTGTATGAAACATGTGAGTATCATCATAAAATTAGCATGGAACATAAGAAATTATATATACGTTTGAGACGTATCAGTGCACAGTTCGTTTATAGCTAGTTTCTAAGTAAGAGTATCGAACCATGGAGAGCAAGATTTCATAAGGTCTTAATGATCCTAATTACTGTTATTAGAGTATACTTATGTGAAGCCTAATAATGCAAGTAAGGGTGCTTTTGAGAGTGTTTGTGTTTGAGTGAACTAAATGCTAGAGAACTAGAGATTTCAACCTAGGGGTGGATTATGAAGGTTTTTAGATGAAATTGCAATAGGCTAAAGAGTTCTCTGGGATGTGTGGATGCACCTCTAGCAAGGTATTAGTCATAATTAGGATAATCTTCATGTGTATGCATGGGATGGAGCTCCATAATTGGATGACAACGGATCATCCATCAATTGTCATCCCTCATAACCACCATAGGATTGATAGTTAATAACTTCAATCAAACTATAATTAAGGGTTTCCCCGTAGTTATGGATAGGTTTAGTGAGTCTCCTCATACCCCCTTAGATATGTAAAATGAAGATCTGATGCGACATGTCATTTAGCACCTTCAACAACACCCTCTACCCAAGAGTAGTTCCCTCTCTCACCCCGAAGGCAAAACTTGTGTGGTCGACTTCACACAAGATCCCCATAAATTAAGGAATGAATCATCTTTATTTCATATCATAATGTTGCAAGGGTTTCTCCATCTCCCCAAGAACAAGGAAAACTACTCACTCACTGAGGTAATCAACATCAGCATGACAATATGCATGGTACACAAATGAATAGATGAATACTTGTGGAAATCCACAATGGGATCTAGGGATTACAACAAGAATGGAGGTAAATGGATATAGATGTTGATGATGATGGTGGTGATGGCAAAGATGATGCTTTAACCCCAAGGATCTTCGTAGTTGCACGGATCAAAGCCCTTTGCTAGTTCCTCCTCCTTATCCCTCCAAGAGGTCAAGTTTTTGCGAGTTCTGGTGTTTTAGTGTGTTGGATCTCTGATCCGTTTGTAGGGGGTTGATACGTTGCAAACGTATCTATAATTTTTTATGCTCCATGCTTGTTTTACACCAATTTCTATATGTTGTTTTTACACTTCGTTGCACTTTTATGCATTTTCTGGAACTAACCTATTGACAAGATGCCACAGTGCTAGTTCCCTGTTTTCTGCTGTTTTGTATTTCAGAAAAGTTGTATAGAAAATATTCTTGGAATTGGACGAAACAAAAGTCGAAGTTCCTATTTTACTGTAACAAAGTCGGAGTCTGGAGAAGATACAAAGAAGCGCTACGAGGCGGCCACACCTGCCCTGGGCGCGCCCCAGCCCCTGGCCGCGCCTAGGAGTGGTGTGGGCCCCTCGGGCACACACCGACCTCGCCCTTCCGCCTATTTATTCACCTGTTCGGGAAAAACATAAATACCCGAGCCTCCATCAAAGTTTCGTCGCGACTGCCATCACCGACCCTAGCTCGGGAGGGTTCTGAAGCTCTTCCCGGCACCCTGTCGGAGAGGGAGATCATCATCAGAGGCCTCTAGATCACCATGCCCACCTCCGAAGTGATGCGTCAGTAGTTAATCCTTGGACTACGGGTCCATAGCAGTAGCTAGATGGTTGTCTTCTCCACTTTATGATTCATGTTTATATCTTATGAGTTGCCTATCATGATCAAGATCATCTTTATGTAATGCTACATGTTGTGTTTGCTGGGATCCGATGAATATTGAATACTGTGGTTGAGATTGATTATATACTTGTCATATGTTATTTGTGATCTTGCATGCTCTCTATTGCTACTAGATGCTCTGGACAAGTATGTGCTTGTGACTCCAAGAGGGTGTATTTATGCTCGATAGTGGGTTCATGCCTCTAGTAATCTGGAAGAGTGACAATAACTTTTAAGGTTGTAGATGTGTTGTTGCTACTAGGGATAAAACAACAATGGTTTCTCTAAGGATAATTCTATTGTTTAGTTTACACACGTTGCTTAATGCGATAATCTGTTGCTTGCAACTTAATACTGAAAGGGGTGCGGACGCTAACCGGAAGGTGGATTATTAGTCATAGACGTAGTTGGATTACAGTGTATGTATAATGTTGTAATGCCTAAATGAATCTCATAGTAATCATCTTGTCATGTATGGTTGTTATTCTGTATTGCCCAGCTGTAATTTGTTCACCCAACATGTTATTTATCTTTATGGAGAGACACCTCTAGTGAACTATGGACCCCGGTCCTTTCTTTTTCACTGATAAAATCATCTACTGCAAACACCTATTCTGTTTACTTACTGCAAGCACTGCTCTCTTTAATTCCACTGCAAACAAACATCTCTTTCCACACTATACGGTTAATCCTTTGTTTTAAGCAAAACCGGTGAGATTAACAACCTCGCTGTGATTTGGGGCAAAGTATTTTGGTTGTGTTGTGTGCAGTTTCCACGTTGTTGCTGACACCGGTAGTGCACCCTGCCAAAATTCAGCTAGCAACACCTTCAGAACTCATTGCTTTCTCTTATTGGTCGATTCAACCTTGGTTTCTTACTGAGGGAAAACTTGCCACTGTGCTCATCATACCTTCCTCTTGGGGTTCCCCAACGGTGTGCTATGCACTTATCAAGGCTATTTCCTGGCGCCGTTGCCGGGGATAAAGAGGATTTCTGCAAGGGGAGTCTCTCATATCCAATCTCTTTGCGTTGTTATTATTTTGCTTAGTTTATTTTACTTTGTCTTGTTTGCTTCATTATATCAAAACCACAAAAAATTAGTTTCTATTACAGCTTTTATTTTTGTTGCTCTGTTTCATTTTTGGTAAAATGGGTACCCCTGAAAACACTAAGTTGTGTGAGTTTACTAGCACAAACAACAATGATTTTTTTTGTACACCTATTGCTCCACCTGCTCCTGAAGCAGCTTTCTATGAAATTAAACCTGCTTTGTTAAATCTTGTTATGAAAGAGAAATTTTCTGGTGTTGGTACTGATGATGCTGCTTCTCACCTTAATAATTTTGTTGAACTTTGTGAGATGCAAAAGTATAAGGATGTAGATGGTGACATTATTAAACTGAAATTGTTTCCTTTCTTTTTGAGAGGGATAGCTAAAGATTGGCTGCTATCTTTGCCTAGAAATAGTATTGATTCTTGGATTAAATGCAAAGATGCTTTCATTGGAAAATATTATCCTCCTGCTAAGATTATATCCTTGAGAAGTGACGTAATGAAATTTAGACAATCTGATAATGAACATGTTGCTCAAGCTTGGAAAACAATGAAATCTTTGGTAAAGAATTGTCCCACTCATGGACTGGCTACTTGGATGATCATCCAAAAATTTTATGCAAGACTAAAATTTTGTTCAAGAAACCTTCTGGATTCAACTGCTGGAGGTACCTTTATGTCCATTACTTTGGGGGCTGCAACAAAACTCTTTGATGATATGATGACAAATTATTCTGAATGGCACACTAAGAGAGCTCCACAAGGTAAGAAGGTAAATTCTGTTGAAGAAACCTCCTCCTTGAGTGATAAGATTGATGCAATTATGTCTATGCTTGTTAATGGTAAGGCTCATGTTGATCCAAATAATGTTCATTTAGCTTCTTTGGTTGCTCAAGAAGAGAATGTTGATGTGAACTTCATTAAAAGCAATAATTTTAATAACAATGCTTATAGGAATAACTTTGGTAGTAACAATTATAGGCCATATCCTTCTAATAATGGTAATGGTTATGGTAATTCCTACAGCAACAATAGAAGTGCACCCTTTGATCTTGAAGTCATGCTTAAGGACTTTATTAGTAAACAAACTGCTTTTAATAAATCTGTTGAGGAAAAGTTTGGAAAATTTGATGTTCTTACTTCCAAAGTTGATAGCCTTGCTCTTGATGTGAACTTCTTAAATTAAAATTTTATGCCTGATGATGTTAAAGAAAGCAAAACTTTGAATTCCATTCAAGTTATAATTGATAACAATGTTAGGATGTTGGCGAAATTGCATGCTAGGTGGGAAAGAGAAGATGAAATTGCTAAAAATAATAATTTGACTAAAATTTGTACCATTACCACCACCAGTAGTGCTGAAGTCTTAAATTCTAGCAAGCCTCCTACTATTGATGGTAAAATAATTGGTGTAGGAAAAGTTCCCACTCTTTCTACAAAATTGCCTAGAACCACTGAAACTGTTTCTGATAAGAGTGCTGAATTTTTTTGAAGTATGGGAGACAATAGTCCTTTTACCTTTGATAATAATGACTTTGATTCTGGTGATTGCAATATCTCTGAAGTAATTAAGTTCTTACAAAATCTTGCTAAAAGTCCTAATGCTAGGGCTATAAATATGGCTTTTACAAAACATATTACAAATGCTCTCATGCAAATTAGAGAAGACAAATTAAAACATGAAGCTTCTATTCCTAGGAAGTTAGAAGATGGTTGGGAGCCCATCATTAAGATGAGAGTAGATGACTTTGATTGCAATGCTTTATGTGATCTTGGTGCGAGCATTTTTGTTATGCCTAGAAAAATCTATGATATGCTAGATTTGCCACCGTTGGAACAATATTATTTGGATGTTCATCTTGCTGATATTGCTAAAAAAGAAACCTTTGGGAGAGTTAATAATGTTCTTATTATGTTTAATAATAATTTTGTCCCTGTTGGTTTTGTTGTTTTGGATATTGAATGCAATGCTTCTTGTCCTATCATTTTGGGAAGACCTTTTCTTAGAACTGTTGGTGCTGCTATTGATATGAGAGATTGGATTATTAAATATCAATTCCCACTCAAGAAAGGCATGGAACACTTCCCTAGAAAAAGAAAGAAGTGACCTTTTGAGTCTATTATTAGGATAAGTTATGATGTTGATGCTTCTTCACTTGAAAATACTTGATGTGAGCTCTTTTTCTGCGCCTAGCTGTAAGGCGTTAAAGAAAAGCACTCTTGAGAGATAACCCATGTTTTATTTCTGTAATTTTTATTTTGTTGAGTCTTGGAAGGTATTACCTCTGTAATAACCTCTCGTTATCATTTTTATTTTATTTTTGTACCAAGAATAGCCTCTAATAGGAAGAAAGTAAGATTTGGGGAAGTTGTTGTCCTGAAACAGATTTTGTGATGTCCCCCAAAAAAACCGTATTCCCCGCCAGAACGTAATTTTTGAGCATATGCTCTAGGTTATTATCTAACTTTCGTTAGTTTTGCACTTTTCTCTTTGAGCAACAGAGGATTTTCAAAAAAATCGATCTTTACCCGTTGTTCTGTTTTGACATATTTCGGCCACTATTTGCATTTGCATCTTAATCTCTTTCTTTTTGAGTTCTTTTGAGAGAAAGAGCTTTTTGAAGAATTTGCTACAGTAGCTCATGTTTTAATGGATATTTGACATATGTTAGAACTAGACCAAGTGAATTTGTTATTTTGATTGCACTAATGCTTCTAATGAGAATTATGTGAAGTTTTGTATGAAGGAAGTTTTCAAGTGTAGGGAGAGAAGAATGATGTAATGAGATGAAGGACGGAAAAAAGCTCAAGGTTGGGGATGCCCATGTCACCCCAATAAATATCCAAGAGGTACAGGCGTCAAAACCTGGGGATGCCTAAGGCATCCCCTCCTTCATCAACAAAGTATCAGGTCATCTTTCTAGACGCTATATTTGTATTGCTTCATATGCTATGTGTTGTTCTTGGAGCGTATTTATTTTGTTTTTAATTTTCTTTTCTTTTGTTTTCTGTAGCATATGGTTGTATCCCAGCATATTTGTTTTGGATAATGACACTCTCCCAGCATAGAAACTCTAGTTTTCACTCTTATTGTTCTGTGAGTGTTCTCTTTCGCTAGTATTGTGTTTAGCTCTTGTTTTTACACTCATATTTTTTTCAGAGCTTGTTAGTTTTCTTTAGTTTGGTATGATTAGCTATCTGGTCTTTATTGATTATTATCTATGAGAGTTGTTTCAAATAAGTTGATTGGTGTCGGAGACGAGTAAAATGTTTCATGCTTATAGTGATGCAAAAGGAAGCTTGTTTAGAATGTGGCATAGACTTTGGCATGCAATGTTGGATGTTATTTTTATCATATGATTAGTAGTTATTGTTGTATCATGACTTGTCTCAAATAGCTGAGAGTGCTTAATGTTCCATTGAAAGAATCATGTGTTGTTTCCATCATAAAAAGCATAATATTGTGGTATTCTCCTTTGATGCTTTGTTGGGTTGACTTGGCACATGTTTACATCATGTTATGACTACAAACCAGTCACCTAAAGCCTCTATGATCATTTAGTTTTTGACTTGTTATATCACTTTATGCTTTGATTAATAATGTTTTGTCGCTATGCATGATTATGGCCATTATTGCTCTCATAGTTGGTCGCTCCCAGTATTTTGCTAGCCTTCACCTGTACTGAGTATGAGCTCTACTCGTGCATCCAAATCCAAAAAACCAAAGTTTTCCTATTGTGTCCACCATACCTACCTATATGTGGTATTTCACCGCCACTCCAAAGTGAATTGCTTGTGTTCTACCTTTAAACTTTCAAAAATTATTACCTGTTTTGTGTTTTGTTTTAGCTCATGAGGAAGTGTTAAATGCTTTATCATCTTTTTCATGTTTATTATGGCTTCACACTTTAACTATAATGCATCATGTGTTGGTTCTTAATTTTGCAAAATAGCGGGCGCGGGTGCCCACCCACTAAATATAAATTGAACCAATAATCTAAATCTCCTAACACTATGTACTTGAGAAATCATGAACTAGCTTGTTTAAACAAAGGAGAAGAGGAACTTTATTGTTCTCTCTATGGGAGCCGCTCTTGAAGCCATTAAACATGAAAGGATGATAGATCATTTGACGCCATTCGTTGACATAGGCATACATACCTCTCAAAATATATTTTCAACACCTCTATTGCATTCAAAATAAAAATCTCTAGCACATGAGTAATCTTGCTTCCATCTACGCAGGGCCTTTATTTTACTTTTATGTTGAGTCTTCATCTTCTTACTTTATGCACCAATTAAGAGAGCATAGTTGTCATTCTGAGTATAATGTGCATAGTCCCAACATTTATTATTGATGGATTCATGATTATGCTATTGGTTGTTCTCAAATTACTTGTATCTAGTCACCCTTTGAACTTTGAAGGCGTCCTAGCATTTATGTTTTGCTACTTCATAAAGGACAAGCTGAGTACCACTTTGCTATGTTTTCTCAATGCTCAAAAACAAACAGTTGCTTTCAGTGCACAATTATTTGTGATCTTTTGTTTGAGTTACTTCTCATGTTGTAACATAGTTGCTAAGTTCTATTGTTAGAATTATATCTATCATACCTATGTTTAGAGTACTTTGATCCCAGCTCACACTGCTTTTACAATAAACTTACCTACTCGAGGACGAGCAGGAGTTAAGCTTAGGGATGCTGATATGTTACAAACATATCTATATTTTTTGATGCTCCATGCTTGTTTTACACCAATTCCTATATGTTTTGTTTACACTTCGTTGCACTTTTATGCATTTTCCGAAACTAATCTATTGACAAGATGCCATAGTGCCAGTTCCCTATTTTTTGCCGTTTTGTATTTCTGAAAAGTTGTACAAGAAATATTCTCGGAATTGGACGAAACAAAAGACGGAGTTCCTAACTTACTGTAACGAAGATGGAGTCCGGAGGAGAGACTAAGAAGTGCCACGAGGCGGCTGATGGCGCGTGAAGCACACATCCGTTGGGAACCCCAAGAGGAAGGTGTGATGCGCACAGCAGCAAGTTTTCCCTCAGAAAGAAACCAAGGTTATCGAACCAGTAGGAGATGAAGGCCACGTGAAGGTTGTTGGTGGAGGAGTGTAGTGCGGCGCAACACTAGGGATTCCGGCGCCAACGTGGAACCTGCACAACACAATCAAAATACTTTGCCCCAACTTAACAGGTGAGGTTGTCAATCTCACCGGCTTGCTGTAAACAAAGGATTAAACGTATGGTGTGGAGAATGATGTTTGTTTGCGAAGAACAACGAGAGAACAGAGTTTGCGATAGATTGTATTTCAGATGTAAAAGAATGGACCGGGGTCCACAGTTCACTAGTGGTGTCTCTCCAATAAGATAAATAGCATGTTGGGTGAACAAATTACAGTTGGGCAATAAACAAATAGAGAGGGCATAACAATGCACATACATATCATGATGACTACTATGAGATTTACTTAGGGCATTACGACAAATAACATAGACCGCTATCCAGCATGCATCTATACCTAAAAAGTCCACCTTCGGGTTAGCATCCGCACCCCTTCCAGTATTAAGTTGCAAACAACAGACAGTTGCATTAAGTATGGTGCGTAATGTAATCAACACAAATATCCTTAGACAAAGCATTGATGTTTTATCCCTAGTGGCAACAGCACATCCACAACCTTAGAACTTTCTTCACTTGTCCCAGATTCAATGGAGGCATGAACCCACTATCGAGCATAAATACTCCCTCTTGGAGTTACAAGTATCAACTTGGCCAGAGCCTCTACTAGCAACGGAGAGCATGCAAGATCATAAACAACACATATATGATAGATCAGTTAATCAACTTGACATAGTATTCCATATTCATCGGATCCTAACAAACACAACATGTAGCATTACAAATAGACGATCTTGATCATGATAAGCAGCTCACATGATCTAAACATGATAGCACAAGAGGAGAAGACAACCATCTAGCTACTGCTATGGACCCATAGTCCAAGGATGAACTACTCACGCATCAATCCGGAGGCGGGCATGATGATGTAGAGCCCTCCGGTGATGATTCCCCTCTCCGGCAGGGTGCCAGAGGCGATCTCCTGAATCCCCCGAGATGGGATTGGCGGCGTCTCTGGAACTTTTCTCATATCGTGGCTCTTGGTACTAGGGCTTTCGCGACGGAGAGAATAAATAGGCGAAGGGGCAGAGTCGGGAGGCGCTCGAGGGGCCCACCCCATATGGTGGTGCGCCTAGGGGCCCCACCGCGCCGCCCTAGGGTGTGGCCGCCTCGTCGCCCCTCTTCGGACTTCTGGAAGGCTCCGTTGAAAATAAGACCGTGGGCTTTTGTTTCGTCCAATTCCGAGAATATTTCCTGTGTAGGATTTCTGAAACCAAAAACAGCAGAAAATAGGAACTGGCGCTTCGGCATCTTGTTAATAGGTTAGTGCCGGAAAATGCATCAAAATGATGTAAAGTGTATATAAAACATGTGAGTATTGTCATAACTAGCATGGAACATAAGAAATTATAGATACGTTTGAGACGTATCAGCGGCCACACCTACCCTGGGTGCGGCCTAGCCCCTGGCCGCGCCTAGGGGTGGTGTGGGCCCCTCAACACCCACCGAGCTCGCCCTTCTTCCTATTTATTCAGATGTTCGAGAAAAACCTAAATATTTGAGCCTCCATCCATGAAAGTTCCGTCGCGGCCGCCATCACCGACCCTAGCTCGGGAGGGTTCTGGAGCTCTTCCCGACACCCTGCCGGAGAGGGAGATCATCACTGGAGGCCCCTACATCGCCATGTCCGCCTCCGAAGTGATGCGTGAGTAGTTCATCTCTAGACTACGGGTCCATAGCAGTAGATAGACGGTTGTCTTCTCCACTTTATGCTTCATGTTTAGATCTTGTGAGCTGCCTATTATGGTCAAGATCATCTTTATATAATGCTACATGTTGTGTTTGCTGAGATCCAATGAATATTGAATAGTATGATTGAGATTGATTATATACTTGTCATATGTTATTTGTGATCTTGCATTCTCTCCGTTGCTAGTAGATGCTCTGGTCAAGTATGTGCTTGTGACTCCAAGAGGGAGTATTTATGCTCGATAATGGCTTCATGCCTCTAGTAATATGGAAGAGTGACAATAACTTCTAAGGTTGTAGATATGTTGTTGCTACTAGAAAGAAAACAAAAATGCTTTGTCTAAGGATAATTCTATTGTTTACTTTACACACTTTGCTTAATGCGATAATCTGTTGCTTGCAACTTAATACTGAAAGGGGTGCGGATGCTAACCGGAAGGTGGATTATTAGTCATAGACGCAGTTGGATTACAGTCTATGTATTATGTTGTCATGACCAAATGAATCTCATAGTAACCATCTTGTCTTGTATGGTCTTTATTCTCACTGGTGGAAAAATTGCCATTGGTCGCGGTTCGCAACTGCCATTAGTCGCGGTTGCGCAACCGCGACCAACTAAGCGCGACTAAACCCCCCCCCTTTAGTCGCGGTTGCTTACGAACCGCGACTAAAGGCCCGTCCACATGGCCGCCAGGCGACCGTCGGGGCGGAGGACCTTTAGTCGCGGTTCTCCTAGCCAACCCCCTAAACCTGGTTTCTTTTTAATTTGTATTGTTTTATTTCTTTTGTGTTTTATTTTAGGGATTTCTATTTTCGTGCCCCTGCTTCGTTAGTTGTACTCAGTTTTCCCCAGCTCGTTAGTTTTTCCTCAGCTTTCCCCTCCCTCTAGTTTGAAACCCCTCGAAGACGCGGGTTGCCGTCGAGTCGGAGGCCTTACCGTTACCGTCGGGTCGGTTCCTCTCCGACCGTCTCGTGCTGACGGGTAGCCATCCATCTACCGCTGACGCGTGGGCCGTTTTATTTCCTGATTGTATACGCGGTGCTGCCAATGACAAATGGGGCCGCTCTTAGCCATCCATGTACCACTGACGCGTGGGCCGTTTTATTTCCTGATTGTATACGCGGTGCTACCAATGACAAATGGGGCCGCTCTATGGGTCTGCCGCAGCCAATGACCAGTGGGTCGTCTATTTATTTATAGAAAATTATATATTGCCGCTCTGTGGGGCCTCCGCAGCCAATGACCGCTGTGGCAGGTGACTATTTTCGCAGCTTAATCTAAAGTGACTCTTATGCTAAACATTGTGCATCCCGACGTTGACCTAGCGGTGGCGGCGAGCATAGCCGTTCTGACCATGCCGATATTGGCATCGGCATCGGCATCGTTTGGAGGATGTGGTGCTCGAATAATAGTGGAAATGCGATATTATTTTTTACATAATATATAGAAAATAGCTAGATCTCTAAATCGATGCATATGAAGCTACATATATATTCTTGGTCATAATCCCCTTGTCTAAAGGGGATGGATGCATGGCTTCAAGTCGTCGTCGCTTTCATCGTCAGTATCTTCGTCGTCTGAGTAGTAGTACCTCCTGCACATTGTTCCGTCGAACACCTTCACTGTGAGCACATCATCTCCTTAATATTTGAAGTGTACGTGGCAGCCGAAATCCACACCGTGCGCGATGGCGAATTTCTCCCAGCCCTTGTCGAGGTACATCCGGCCTTGTCCGTCAAATAGGACCTCCACGGTCCAGAGACGAGGACCGCAGTCAGCTGCTCGCAGATACACCTTAGCTGGCTCCCGGCCGTCAAGATAGTCCGCAAACTTTTTTGGGAGTTCCTGCAAAGAGATCGAGCGCCGATCGTTTGAAATTAAAGGTTTTTTTAGAACATGCCCATAATTAATCACATGCATCATATATGTGGGAACGCGTACGTACCTTCTTGACCAAAGGGTCTTCATAGACGATGATGAAGAACTCCTCTATGATCAATGGCAGTGTTGACGGTGGTGGTGGCAATGATGATGATCCCCTTCCCCTTCCCCTTCCCCTTCCCCTTCCCCTTCCCCTTCCGGTCCGCGTCCGAGACGTGGAAGCCATGGCAATGGATGATCAAGTGTATGTGAACGAAGAAGAGAGAGGCAGAACCTATTGACACAAGGGATGGCCGTGTGGGTGTTTATAAGGGAGAGATGACCGTTGTAGGGGTTTACACAATAAAATAAGGAGGAGGTGAACGTTGGTGGGGGTTTACACAATAAATTAAGGAGGAGATGACCGTTGTGGGGGTTTACACAATAAATTAAGGAGGAGACGACCGTTGTGGGGGTATATATCTCAATAAAAAAGTAATGCGGACTATCTTGACGGAAATGGAACTTCGTGATATAGTTTATCATTTTACCGTGAAAAGTAATGCCTAAAAGAAATGGTAATTCGTGATAGTTTATCATTTACCGTAATGGCTACAAAAAATCGTTGATGGTTTATCATTTTTTGCGTGAAAAGTAATGGCTACAAGAAATGGGTGATGGTGTATCATTTTTTGCGTGCAAAGTAATGGCTACAACAAAATCGGTGATGGTTTATCGTTTTTTGCGTGAAAAGTAATGGCTACAAGAAATGGGTGATGGTGTATCATTTTTTGCGTGAAAAGTAATGGCTACAACAAAATCGGTGATGATTTATCGTTTTTTGCGTGAAAAGTAATGGGTACAAGAAATGGGTGATGGTGTATCATTTTTGTGTGTGAAAAGTAATGGCTACAACAAATCGGTGATGGTTTATCATTTTTTGCGTGAAAAGTAATGGCTACAAGAAATGGGTGATGGTGTATCATTTTTTTGCGTGAAAAGTAATGGCTACAACAAATCGGTGATGGTTTATCATTTTTTGCGTGAAAAGTAATGCCTAAAAAGAGTTTATAATTTAGCTCGTGAAAAATAATGCAGAAAACCAAACTTTGCGTGAAGCTAACCGACGACGAGAGAGAGAGAGGGTGGTGGCCCCGACCAGAGAGAGAGATAGGGGTTATCCTGCCCGTTAGATCATACGATCAACGGTCGGCGGGCACGATCCGCGTGACATGGGCTAGACCAATCGGGGCAATGTTGGGCGTCCGTGAGAGTTTGTGAAGGGAGAGGGCAAAACCGAGTAGTATCAAGAAACCAAGGGCAAGTGAGTAGTAAACGGACTAAGGGATTCAAATATGAGATTTAAAAAATGGAAAATGCGTGTTTTGTACAATGAAACCCATCTTGGCCTACCTCAAACTATTTGCAATACAAATCTACATGAGTGTGAAAATTATGGCCTCATTCAGACAAAGTATGTTTTGGGGAAAGCTGTTTTGGGTAGGGCTTATTATGGAAAACCATGCACCTTCATAGCTACTAGGTGATTTGAGAAGTGGCAATTTGTGGTGAAACTTGATTTATCTATGATTTGTGAAGTGGCAATTTGTGGTAAAGACTCCATGAGTAAGTGCCACTCTTTTTCGGAATTTTTTGCACATTAAATAACTAATTTAACTAGTTAATCCCATTTGTTGACTCTCTGTTGACCAGCCACTTGAGGGTAAAACTGAGTATATTACACTAGCCAGTATTAGCACTCAAGGAGAAAACTGAGCACACAAAAAATGCTAGTACATGACTCGGGGGTATACCCGAGTATATCTAAATTTCCAGGGTTAGACCCGAGGACGCGTGTTGCGGTGCAGAAGTGGAAGACGTGCCATTGTTGACGCGTGTCGCGGTGCAGACGTGCAAATAGTGGACGCGGGTCGCATTTAGGACGCGTAAGCCCCTCCCCCCTCCCTCTGCACACAGTCGTCTCATTCTCGCTCACGCACGAAACCACCCCTCTCACGTCCCATCAACTTCTCCAAATCGAAAAACCCCAACCGCCGTACGCACGCTACCCTGCCGGCGATGGAGAAGAAGAATGCGCCGGCGGCCGTCGCCTCCGAGCCCGTCGCCTCCGCGCCCGTCGCCTCCGCGCCCGTCGCCTCCGAGCCCGTCGCCGCCGAGCCCGTCGCCGCCGAGCCCGTCGCCGCCGAGCGCGTCGCCTCCGAGGGCGGCGCATCCAAGCGCGGCGCCTCCGTAAACTGGGCCTATCTCTCGGCTGATGGACCACTTCACAAGATCGGCCAATGCTTACTGGCGAACGAGGAGTACGCCGACACCTACTCTGCTATGAGGCAAGTCTGTAGAAATTGGCGCTCAGGTTTGCCTGAGCCCGACGTGCACCTGGACGAATGGATCATGCTACACCACGCCCTTCCACGCGTCGCTGAGTTCACCTTCCTCCAACTCGGCACATCACGCTACGTCACCATAGATCTATCAGACGTTCATACAAGGTTCAAATTCCTCCATATCTACCTTTTTATTTTCAATCTTAAACACATCTTAGTGCTGAATGTTATCTTCATCAATATATTTTAGATACTACTTCGTCGGCTTTTGCCGTGGTGTCATCGTGCTTGCCCGGAAGAACCCGCCGCACAAGATACGGCTGCTGAACCCACTCACAAAGAAATCGAACACTATGTTTGAGGCGCAGATGCCATCTGTTTTTTCTGAAATCAGTCGCTGTTATCAAATCCCCGACTATGGTCTTCGTTGCCGCACATTACCCGCCGGAAATTGGTTGGGTCGATGAGAGCACTCCAACTAAGGATATAAATGAAGATTGGGGAGAAGGAAGATTTTCGATCAAGAACCATTGTCTGCGTTGCATTACCCCGTTCAATGGTGAACTGTATGCAGTAGCTGCGGACAATTTTGAGATCGGAAGAATAGTGTGCACCAATGTACAGTTGCAGCAGCGCGTGAGCATTGTCAAGATGGAGACACTAATTTCATTTCCAGAACTTGGACGTCAGAAGTTCTACCTTGTGAAGTCGGATGGTGATCTGCTGCTTGTGTTGTTGGTCAGCGAGGCTTTGGCGGGCAAACCATTGGTGTACCGTGTGGACACTCAGAGCCGCTCTCTCCATCCGGTCAGTAACATTGGCAGTAATGCCTTCTTCGTGAATTATATCCGGTGTATCTCCGTCGACACCAGAGTGTACCCGACACTTCGACCTGGCAGCATCTACTACACGGATTTGGGTTATATCAGAGAGTACTCTCATGATACCAAGGCCTGGGATGAGTGGCCACTACGTGTGGATAGAATAGGACTCTACGGTATGAGAAATGAACACAGTCCATACCGTTTGGAGGATGTATTGGCCTCACACTGCAGACGGAAGGAGTTCAATGCATATTTCCTTGGGGTAATGCACGAATGGAGGGAGGAAGAAATATATGGGGTGGAATGAAGAACAAATTCATTCATCCTGGGGTCCCTATCCTAATCTTCTTGTTGTCCATACATTGCGTGCGTCTTGTATATTTTTCAGCTTAGTTTGTCGTGAACATTAACAACGTTATTGGCTGCTTTTGGCTGCTGTATGCAGTTTATGTATTATACTTAGTTTTCTGATTATGTTGTTGTGAATTTATCATACACTAGCTTCTAGATTTGCTGCCATATTGGGCAAAAAACGAGGGCCAAAAGGCATAAATAACCCCAGAGATTTGCTACTAGATTTGCTGCCATATTGAAGAAAGACGGAAATAGAAGCTTCTCTAGATTTGATACTAATTTGGTGAAAAAGACAGAGAGAGAAAGAGGGGAAAAGGTGCTCTTAAAAATGCCAATTTGGGCCGAGAGAGACAAAACCCAGCTCCTGCTCACGTGCAACCAAAGGCTTCTCGTCCTGTCCCACGCGGTCCCTTTCTACCAGCCCCACGCGACGCGGCCCCACACGACGCGGCCCCACACGACGCGGCCCCACAGACGACGCGGCGCAACACGTCAGCACAAAACGTCCAAATAAACGGATTCCTTCCGTCTCAGCTCCTTCTGCGGGTTTCAGACATAGGCTTGGGGAAAACTGAGGAAAAACTAAGGGGCTGGGGAAAACTGAGTACAACTAACGACCCGAGGGCACGAAAATAGAAATCCCTTTATTTTAATTTTGAAGGAGTTTCACATATTGTACGGTACTACATACATGCATATGAGTGTACAATTTCAAACAAATTTGGAATTAGAACCAAAGAGAATTCAAGAGGAATATACAATATATATTCAATATCGGATGACCAGCATATACAATTTTGAACAAGTTTCCATACACAATTTAGTGCATATGAAGTTCTACGTCCTCTACATAGTGTTCTCCTTTAGGATCGACGACTTCCCTCACGAAGCATCCACCTAGTTCCTCTTGAAGTGGTCAGAAGCGAGCTTCTGGAGTAAGCATCATCCGGAGGTTATTCCTCTTGATATTGTTGTCACTCGGAACCCGCTCAGAGGTGTATCTCCGGATCATCTCACAAACATAGTATCCACATAGATTGGTCCCCGGTGGCTGAATATCCCCGGTCCCACTCTTTGACCGCATAAAATGTAGCTCTTTTTTGAACTCACCGACCTTGGCATCTACGAACCGTCTCCAAACCCTACGAGGCAAAGAAAATTAAATGAACAAGAGAGTTATTAGTTACTTGATATTAGGAAATGAACGAAATAGGCCGATCGATATAGAGCGCAAATGAATGAAAATAATTACTTCGCATCATTTTTCTCATGTCGGTCCAAAGCTTTGAATCCATATTCGGAGAGTCGTGGACGATTATCGTGGAGTCGTGAAATTTAATTACTAGCGGAATCCGAGTGGAACCTGCGGACACGATACATGCACAGTCATGCATAACTCATCGATTAGCCACATACCATGCATGGAGTAAACAAAAGAGAATGTGCTCAAGACAGAAACACTCACCCAAAATGGTAAGAAAATAGAATATCACTTTTGAGTTCCTGCTTATCAAGAAACCGCCACAGGTCTTCCTCCACGTCGGCGGGGTGATGTTTTAACACATATCCATTAACGATGTGTGGGTCAATGAACCCAACATGGATGTTCCTTACTCCGCATTCCTTGATCTTCATTCTGCATTATAGAGTACAGAACAATATAGTTAGGACATATATATAGTGCAGGCAATGAACGAGATGGGGTAGAAATAAATCACTTACAGAACGTAGCAACTGATGATAGATTTGCCGAGCTCACGCAGATTGAGAAGCTGGAACAATTCACTCAGATGAATTGTTACATAGTAATGTTTGAAGTGATGCTCATGTCTAACTTCCGCATAAATATATTCTTTGGCGTTTTTATTTTTTATGTAACCCTTGTACCAATTTACCAGATTTTTCATTTGTTGAGGTAGATCCTCTTCTCGCGCGAGCTCGACGAGGGGCCCATTCCGCACATATGTAATTACTCGGTTTACTCATTGGCGCCTCCTCAAGGCCTAACACTGCACGAAGAGTCATACCTAAGTTGGCCGCTTGTTCTCTGGCACTCGTTACAGTCAATCCCTGTGCTGCCGCAGCTGCTATGATATCGGGTGCATCCGGACCGGCGACTTTCATTATGAGCGGGGCAATCAATTGTTTACTTTGTTCCCCGAGCTGGGCAACTCGTTTCCCGCTTTTTTTTACTTGCTAATTCTTTCTCGGCCTCCTCCAAGGCTTTCTTCTCCTGCTTCTCCGCCCGCTCTTTCTTCTCCTTCAACATGAGTTCCTGCCTACGAAGTTCACGTGCATAGTCGCCAGGCAGATTCTTCGCGGCTTGGGACGGTGTGCTCAAAAATGACTTAGCCCACTTCTTTTGCTCATCAGAAAATACTGGCTTGGGCTCGGGCTCTTTTTTCTTCTTGTAGTCCGCCTTCCATTTCTCATAATCAGTAGTCGCGGCCGCGTCGACTTCCTCGGCACTACGTTCCCAAGGCCTTATGGAGAGAGGCTTCAGTGATGGCTCCGGTACCTTTGTGGTCTTAGGTACATAAGGGTCCGGGTTAATAGTCCAGGACTGCTTCTGCTTCTTCGCCGGAGGTGGATTGGGGGGCGGCGTCGCTGCACCCGCCGGGGCGGACCGGGGGCGGCGGCTGCTTACCCGCCGGAGGTGAATTGGGGGCGGCGTCGGCTCACGTGAAGGAGGTGTAGGTGAAGCACCACCACCACCACCGCCACCGCCACCGCCACCACCACCCGAGGGGGGTGGACTTGGTTGCCTTGGCGCCTCGCCTGGAAACTTGATTAACTTCTTTTTCCATAGAATGAACTGGCGCTTGACACCTCCAAGTCTTCTCTCCCCTTCGGGTGTAGCAATATCAAATACCTCAGCAGCAGTGCGTTCCGTAGGCTTCGGCCGGTGATCTGCCTTGCCGTTGTAATGCTTGCCTTTCTTTCTTACTGGATGAATTTTCGGAAGAAATCGACGATGCCCAAGGTACACGTTCTTCTTACAATTTGGCAAATGTACACTTTCGGTCTCATGTAAGCAGTGCGTGCATGCATTGTATCCCTTATTTGACAGTCCCGAAAGGTTACTAAGAGCAGGCCAATCGTTGATGGTTACGAAAAGCAACGCTCATAGGTCAAATTCCTCTTCTTTGTGCTCATCCCACACACGGACACCAGGTCTGCCCCACAACTGTAAAAGTTCATCAACTAATGGCCTTAGGTACACATCGATGTCGTTGCCGGGTTGCTTCGGACCTTGGATGAGCACTGGCATCATAATGAACTTCGCTTCATGCACAACCAAGGAGGAAGGTTGTAGATGCATAGAGTCACGGGCCAGGTGCTATGGCTGGAGCTCGCTCGCCAAAAGGATTCATGCCATCCGTACTTAGACCAAATCTTATGTTCCTTGCGTCAGCTGCAAAATCTTTGAACTCTCTCGTCGATCTTTCTCCATTGCGTTCCATCTGCGGGGTGTCTCAACTGCCCGTCCGACTTACGGTCCTCTTTGTGCCATCGCAACAACTTGGCATGCTCTTTGTTCCCGAACGGACGTTTCAACCGTGGTATTATAGGAGCATACCACATCACCTTGGCGGGAACCCTCTTCCCGGGTTTCGGCCCTCAACATCGTCACCGGGGTCATCGCCTCGATCTTATAACGCAATGCGAGTGCATACCGGACATTCATTCAAATTTTCGTATTCACCGCGGTAGAGGATGCGATCGTTGATGCATGCATGTATCTTCGGAACCTCTAAACCTAGAGGGCGAGACAACCTTCTTTGCTTCGTACGTATCGGCGGGCAACTCGTTATTCTTTGGAAACATATTCTTCAACATTTTCAGCAAGTCTTCAAATGCCGAGTCAGCTACACCTGCCCGTGCCTTCCATTTCAGCAAATCCAGTGTGCAGCCCAGCTTTTTCAGACCATTATCGCATCCTGGGTACAGCGACTTTTTGTGATCCTCTAACATGCGATCCAAATTCTCCCTCTCCTTTTCAGTTTCGCAGCTTCTCCGTGCATCAGCAATGGTCCGACCAAGATCATCAGCGGGCTCATCACGTGCCTCTTCCTCACCTTCCCCTTCACCTTCCCCTTCACCTTCCCCTTCACCTTCAGCATCCTCCATGAAAGTATCACCGAAATGATCAAGATAGTTGTCATCGATGAAATCATCCCCTTCTTCATCTTCTTCCATTATAACCCCTCTTTCTCCATGCTTGGTCCAACAATTATAGCTTGGCATGAAATCGTGCCGAAGCAGGTGCAGGTGAACTTCTCTTGAGGAAGAGTAACCCTTCTGATTCTTACATTCAACACATGGACAGATAACAAAACCCTTCTGCTTGTTCATATTAGCCACTACGAGGAAATCTTTCAAACCCGTAGTGAACTCGCCGGAGAGTCGGTTATCGTACATCCATTGCCGATTCATCTGCATTATTATAATATAAAATATATAATTAACCATCATGCATTTGTTAAACTAACTAGCTACAAACAATAGAAATTAAACAATGAACTACACACATGCATATTTTATCAATGACACATATATATGAAAGGTTCAAGTTGCTAACCGCGATCGAGGAGGAAAAAATAAATGAGGAAGAGCTCAAGTGTGGCTCCGACACTTCATATCATGTTTGTTTCATGCTCTTGGGGCATTTCATCAAACACCTTGTGTGCATAAGAGGAGCCAAAAGCAAACCTACACCCCCTTGTGAAGTTTGTGAAGAGAAGTGACACCAAATGGCTAATTGCTGTGGGCTGAACGGTATATATAGGGGAGGGGCTTTAGTCGCGGTTGGCCTGGCCAACCGCGACTAAAGGCCTTCGGGCACCTTTAGTCGCGGTTGGCCTGGCCAACCGCGACTAAAGCTCCTCCCGTCCACCAGCTGGCCACCGAGCGCCCTGGGCCCAGGCCTTTGGTCGCGGTTCGCCTCCCGAACCGCGACTAAAGACTCCATTAGTCACGGTTCCTATACTTTCGCGACTAAAGGGGCTGGACGGAAGCCTCTTTTTCTACCTGTGTCTGTCAATTGCCCAACTATAATTTGTTCACCTAGCATGTTATTTATCTTCATGGAGAGACACCTCTAGTGAACTGTTGACCCCGGTCCTTTCTTTTACACTGATAAAATCATCTACTACAAACACCTATTATGTTTACTTACTGCAAGCACTGCTCTCTTTAATTCCTATGCAAACAAATATCTCTTTCCATACTATACGGTTAATCATTGGTTTTCAGCAAAACCGGTGAGATTGACAATCTTACTATAAGTTGGTGCAAAGTATTTTGGTTGTGTTGTGTGCAAGTTTCACGTTGTTGCTGACGCCGGTAGTGTGCCCTGTCAAAAGTCAGCTAGCAACACCTTCAGAAGTCATTGCTTTCTCCTACTGGTCGATTCGACCTTGGTTTCTTACTGAGGGAAAACTTGCCACTGTGCTCATTATACCTTCCTCTTGAGTTTCCCCAACGGTGTGCTCTGCACTCATCAGGGGTGAAGGTATTTGACGAGTTGGCTTCTCCGACACCCGATACGGGCATCGATACGGGCGGTTTGTGCCCATATCGTTGCTCGTTAAAGTCCCTGGCACTTGTCTCTTTGATGGTTTTTCACCCGGTACGTGAATAAATATTCAGAGCACTTCTGCGGAATTTGGCAAATTTATTTTAAAAAATAATAGCTTTAAAAGGTGTCTCCATCGCTCCTTAAGATTTCGGAATGTTGACGAAACAAGCACAGAAAAGTGCGCACAAGCACGATAAAATATGAAAATACTAATTTAACTAGTGCAAAAATTATTGGGTAAAAATGCTGCAATTTAGACTTATCACTAGCGAGAAGCGTAGAAGTCCTGAGACGATAGAGTGGTTGCTATGAATAACTACTATACTATTTGGGAACAAACATCTTTTTTGTAAGAATTTTGAGGCCATTTAAAGGGGTCATGGCATGGTGACACGTGTTGTTTTGTGTGATTGATTGTTCCTGTGTGCGTTTCCGGGTGTGACTAGGAATTAGGTGTGGATAATTATTATTGTATTGCGGTGGCACTCCTTTCGGTCTGGGTGTGTGTAGCAATTTCTCCCACCGCTTAGGCTAATTCCTATCCCTTCTCTCTCTAAATCACCACGGACTAGCTCAAAAAAATCACCACGGAACACGGGAGAGCAATGGAGAGGAGACGCATCGCGGGAGGGCTGCCGCCAACGAGCGCCTCGCGGGAGGCTCCGCCAGGACGCGTCCAATGAGCACGAGGAGGCCCGTAGCATCGCGGGGGGCGTTGTTGGTGCTGCGGTGGCCGCGGCAGGTGGCCGACGATGTCTAGGGCCGGGGCGCGGAAGAGGTTGGACAAGCAGTCACCAACTCGCCATGCCACAACGCGACGGCAAGCCCCCGTGCTAGCAACGCCTTGGCCCCGTGCGGCCGCTGAAGCTAGTGGAGGACCCGACGGTGCCGGTTCTCCTATTGACGACAAGATTGAAAACCTTCCTTCTCAATCAGGTTCAGCCGCAATGCATGTTATCCTCATGTTACTTGCCATGAAAATATTTTAGTTTTTCTTGCTGTGTACAATTGAATCTGGGACTATGCGGGTACAATTAAATCTTGATGAGGTCTTGGAAGATTGGGTCATGCTTTGCAGCCGTGGCCGACGGCTTATGGAAAGCAACGACAACTGCGGAATTTGGTTTTTGTTTGCTTCCTTAATTGCTAGGTGAAGAACCATCTCCCCTCATGAAGATTTAATTTGTCATCCGTTCAGGCAATGCTGAGCTCGATAACCATGTTCTTTGCGTTCAGGCCATGGCTGGAATAGGTCGTGGTTTGTGGCAGGCATCCTACATTGAGCATCGAGAACTTGGCATTTGTTTGGTTTCTTGATTCCCAGATGAAGATTTGCGCCCCTTCATCAAGATTCAGTTTATTTTTGTTTGTTTCGTCCATCAGTAGCAGGGTGAGGTCGATGCCATCCTCTTATGTTCAGACTTTGAGTTCATAGTCTGTTGCAACTTACTTTGACTAGGATAATTAATCCTAGCAGTGTTTGTAGTTGGTTGGCTTAGCTGCTTGACAGTTACAGTTACAGAAATTGCAGGACTGCTACTTGAGTTGCTGGTTTAGCAACTACATAGTTATAGGTGACATGACATATTGTTTGACCGGTGCTTACCTAGAGAACCAAAATAAGCAAACACTTGGTATTCAGATGAAGAATTAACAAGTTTACTAAGCAGTTTCGTGTTTCCAGTTTCCCTAGCCATATTTCATTAGCTTAGTACGAAACTATATTTTTTATTTTCCTAGAAGTATTTGCTCCTTAATTGGGCCATATTATGATGAATCTATCCCATTTTTCTCATTCTCACTACCTTATTTTCGCTGAACCATCCTAGCAGGGCAAACAACTTTTTGGTTGGACAGATACCTCCCTTTCTACTTCCCCGTCGAACCATTGATTGATCATAGTTGATCCTTGCTTAGCTTCATGCCGCTGTTGCTGATCCAATCGACGTTAGGGAGCCGGTTCCTCTTCGAGCAGTGGAGAGTTTTCATGCTCAATGAGAGTTGTCGCAAATAGAATCAAGCGTACTCTCTTCAAACTAAACGAGCTCACTGTATGTTCTTTGCACGCTAGCAGTTTTCACCTCACGATTTTTCTTGCCTTGATTAAGTAACATGGAGTTGTTTATGAAATTAAACATGACCTCTTCGTTGCTGTACTATTTTCTGTAGTGGATGAACCACTAATTCATGCTTCTCTATATGTTTTAGATTCAGGCCCTAAGAGAAATTCTCATACTTCTGTCTAATTCTAGGACATCTTCACACTCGTGGACTCTGGTGCATCCAGGATAGAAGACCGATATGCTTCAGTACCGACATTGATCTACAAGTAATTAGTTCTTTCAGCAACAAATGCAAATTCTTACATGGTAAAACATGCATGAATTGGACCATTCTAGAGATGTCTCATTGCTTCAGTTTTCTTTCTAGGTATCCTTTAATTGCTGGCCATTCTCAATTAGTTTATTAACAAATTAATTAGTATGTGAAGTATTCCTATTCCTTACAGAGTACCTTGGTTCTGCTCCTTTGTCCAATTGTACTGTGCTTGCATACATAGCTGAAAACCCCCAAAACTATTCCTTGTAATTTGCAAGCAGTTCAGAGACTCTTTGAGCATGTGCATTGTTCAGAGCATGTGTCCTTAGATCTCCCATACTTGAACTGCATGATATGCATCTTGATGCTGAAAAGAAGATGATGTACATATATGTGTGGCTCTTCTGAGCAAGTTTATTAATATCTGGGAGGCTACTGTTAGTTATATTTGCCTGGTAGGTGCCTACATATGATTTTTTTCAACATTAGTCTCACTTGATTTTGTGTAGCGTATCTACTGCTGTAAAACTATTTTATCTGTTTTCGCATGAGGATATGCGTAATGTTCAGTGAATATATTTTAGAAGGCACTATCTATTGCCTAGCTCATACTGAAATTGCATAAATGATCAGTGGGGAGATTTTAGAAGGCACTATCTATCTATTGCTAATAGTATGATAAGACACTACATGGTAAATATATTAGCATCCCGTTCAAATGACTGGAGGTCTTCCTAATTGAAGGGACTCTTTTCTAGAAAAAATTAATCACACTAACAATACATCTATACAATGTGATATCCAGTCAGAAGCATCACTACCCACACCCAGCTGTTGCTTTAGTATCAAATAGAACTGCAATTTCTAAACTTCCACGTCTTTTTTTTTGTCAAGAGCTACTAAACTTGCCTCTTATTTTTTGGATGAGGTGCTCAGTTCTTTCTTGGTTGGGATTGACACCGAGCACTACCCAGAAAGTTTCGGTGGGACAATATTCTCTACAAGGTCGGCTTCGGATCATCTGAACATGAAACAACGATGACAGAAGAATTACATTACCTTTCCGATGTTGGCATTATAGCTTTTTTCAATTTCTTTGGACAGAGCTTGCTCCAGTTCTAGCCCTCCCCGTGCGAAGCAAAGAAATCATCACCATCATTCATCTGCCACTGAATATAACAGTGCCAACCACTGATAGTTTGATGACAGGGGAACAGGGAGACCACCCGCCTTAGCATGCTAAAAAATTATATTCATGCTAATTAGTTGAACTATACAGTTCAGGTACTGCTTAGGAACGTCAATCCTCTCGGTTATGTAATGAAAATAATCTATGTATGTTAGTATCTCTAGCCAATGTTCCCTACGTGGATTTATCTTACCATCTCTGTACTCAACTAGGAATATATATATTAGTAACAAATTCAAAAGACTGTGGAAGTTTTTTCATAGTACATGAATTTTACTCATTCGTTCAGTATGTTTAGGATAAGGATATCACATAGATAAAGTTTCACCTTGAATTGCCACCGTAGGCGCGGCGTGTGGCCGCGCCAGTTCATGTGGGCGAATGTGGGGCGTGAGCATAGCAGCCAGTCCGAAGACCACCGGCGCGGGAACTCCGGCTTCCAGGTGAACCATTCCACTTCGTGCTTTTTTACTTCCATCAATCAGATAATTTCTCAAATATTTTCTTCTCTTTTCTCAGTTCAGTCAGGTCAAGCCATTACTGGTTCCCCACATTGCATGGTGGGGGACTAGCTGTGTGGAAGCACTTGCCGGTTGCCGCCCATCATGGATGCACTGCTCAAGGCCAAGGCAGCATGCTTCTTGCTACGGGAGTACCTAGACTAGACTACAGTGCAGCTCAAGATTTCCTCGCACTTCGACTTCATTCAGGTACTTAGACTACCAAATTCCAATTGTTTGTAGTGTGTATAGTATTATGGGAAACATTAGTAGCTGAAGCAAAGTTAGTTAATCTGTAATCATTAAACATTTTTTTCCGCCCAAGCCCTTATGATGATGCTCTTGAATTTAAACGCAGCAATTATTCCCGGATTTTGTGGAATTGTATTTTTGAATGATCCTCGCAACTGTTGTTGATCAAGCAGTAGCAGAGTTAGCATCTTAATAATTATGTTTATAAATAGGAAACACAGTCTTAGTAACTTTGGTTTTGTTCGGCAAAATAGATGAAGATCAATGCATGCCTATTTTGTAGCATATAGTTATTTCCATGTTCAGATAAGCTTTTCCCAAAATGTAAGGTTCTACATAGGTTCTACGTTATCTCATGCCTTGCTTCTCACGATAAACTGCTTGTGGTGTTCAGTGTGCTCCCCATCTGTAGAAATTTGCTTACTGTCGATTATCTACTTTATAGAGAAACAATAGAGTGCTTGCCCTATTTCCGTCAAAATTCGCTTCCCGTCCATTAAATAAGCTTTGCAGAAATCATAGGGTGCTTATTATTGTCATACTTGGCAACAAAAATGTCATGTCTTTTATTTTTACTCGGAATGGTGCATCCAGGAGAAAGTGTTCGTTATTCAAAATTTGTATGTATTATATCCTCAACGGTAGGAAATAATGTGACTTCTTTATGGAACTAACGTTTTCTATTTTTCTAAATTACATTTGCAACTCAGAAAATGATTGCTTATGCTATTTCATACAAGTTAAAAATGCTAATTTCTCACAAGGTTTGGTACAAATAAGGTGCGGCTGGTACTGGCTGATCCTAACATGAAATTTAATCTATGTGTTCCTATTTAATGCGCTGGCACTAATGTTTCTAACTCTATTTGTTCCTATTTAATTTGCCTAGCACTAATGTTTCTAATACAAGGCTGTAGACAACCTTCTTTCTCACAACCGCAAGTAATTTCTGGGGTAAAAATTATGCTTCGTGCCTCAAATAAAAATAATATTTATTCATCGATTCCTAATATTATCGTACTAACTGGCCTTATAAGTTGAGAACGTCAAGGTGTACTGTATCTTGTGAAGATGCATCTGTTGCCAACGTTGTGCATTTCTGGAACAAGGTTCACACCCATGTCCATATTGTTTCACTTGCCTTTTTTTCTGTCCAATCTTATTGTTGTGTGATGTGTCATTTCTTCATTTCTAAAGCTCCTCGGTGATTTTCCTAATTTCTAAGTTCTCACTACCTTTTTTCTGGCCAGTTCTTAGTCTACAATCCTTGGACTTATGATCTCCAGCCAGTTAGTGGCAAACAGTTTAAGAAATTCCAACCAGTTAGTGGCAACCAGAGAACAACATAGAGTTATCCCAACTTATGAGGTCTTCTCATAATAGGCAACTTTCCCCCCACCAGTTCAGCATGACGTAAGTGGAAGTTCAAGGTTGTCACTGTTTAATTATTCTATAAGAAAGTTTTATAACAACATTCGAAGGAATAATTTAGGAGGCTTTATTTGAGAGGGTGTCTACCTTGTGTCTATCTGAAAAATGTTTTGCTGGTCTGGTTGTCATCCCAAACTAACAAAATAATTAGAGACTTTAGAGGTTTCCTTGCCCATGTTTTAATTTCTTCATTCTTTGGTTGTTCGTGCTAGGTTTTCTCCTCTGGTACGTATAATCTCATGGCTGTTGGGAATTCTGGACATCGCTGTGTCCTGCTCCTTTCTTTTTCTCATTGTTCCTCGCAGCTCCGCTCACAGGTACTCACTTTATCAACTGGATGGCATGCTTGGGGTCTCCTTTTATCAGCACTACAAATGGCTTCAGGTTTTTCGTGTGCTGAAATTATAAGAACAATAAGTAAATACGTTGTATCAGGCTAACAAAGCATGTATGCATGTTTTTGTTTTGACATCTGTGACAAACATGTGGCATCTGGCTGCAAATATAGATCATAATTATCATGGAAAACACAAAGCAAAAAAGGAACTAGCCTGTTTGAAATTCATACATTTTGCACATTTTCTGAATTTGGAAATATAATTGGTTTCTACTCCTGCTAGCAAGGAACATAACTGTTACTTTGCGAATTACTGTTTTAGTTGCATGCTTTACTGTGTAAGAAAGTGTACAATTAAAAAAGGACTAGCCTTGCAGTGTGTCTCTTGCACTATCAGTACCACAAAAAGGCAAACAACTGCTGGAATTATTGATAAAAAAATAGGAGATGATCCAAAACTGACTGGCTAGGGGGCTATAAGTCTTTGCAAATTTGTACAACAGAATATATATTTAAGAGGGGCGATGATTATACTATTGGTTATTCATCCTTCGTGTGCGTGTTCTAGAGAACACGTATCAGGAGGAATGATATGCTTTCGTTGTTTGTAGCTGGTAACTGAAACATTAGTAGCTGGTTAAATTAATAACCAAAAAACTACCTCTGATTTGAATATCCAGATAAAAGCACCACTTAGAGCATGTCTAACAGGCCCCGTATAACCCGCCCACCCCGTAAAATTCCGGCGACATACGGGGCAGGCGCGGTTCGGGCCGTCTAGCAGGCCCCGTATTCGGGCCGCCCCGTTTCGGCGGAATACGGGGCCCAGGAAATCGGCCCCTTCGCCCCGTACATATAGTGGGCGCAGGTGCGAGTGAGGGGTTAACCCCTCACTCGCAACCCTAGCTCCGCCGCGCTCCGCCGCCTCCTCCTCCTGCTCCGGCGAGCAATTAGCCGCTCCCCCGCCACGCATTCCACCCCAAAGCTAGGATGGACTCCCGCCGCCGCAGTAGGGCCTCGCCGGCGAGCGGATCGAAGCGATCCCGCTCGCCGGACACCGTAGAGGAAGCGTGGCGGCTGAAGTGCAAGCTTTCCGCCGCCGGGAGCCGTCGCGCGGCCTGCAAGTACGCCGGCGCGCTGTACGTGCCGGAACCGCTCCGCGAGTTCGCCGCGGGTGGGCGGTGGTACAAGCAGGACCCGCCGCTCAAGCCGATGAGCGGCGAGGCGTTCGAGAAATGGCGCGCGCAGTGGCAGCGCGACCGCGCGGCGTTGGCGGAATGGAGGGCGACCATTGGCAGCAGCAGCAGCGGCGGAGGAAGCGGAGGCGGCGAGGAGGAAGCGGCGGCGGCGGAAGAGGAGGAAGAGGAGGCGGCCTACCGCCGTGCGGTCGCCTTGTCCGAGGCGGATGCCGCCGAGAAAGCGGCGGCGGAGGCAGAGGAGGAGGCGGCGGCCATCGCCGCCGTCCAGGAGTTCGAGGCGCGGCAGGCGCGGGAGGCGCAGGAGGAGGCGGCGAGGATCGCCTTCATCCCCTACGTCATCCTGGACGACTAGAGGTAGGTTGATGCTTGTAGATGTAGTATGATCCGTAGTATGATCAAAATGTATGTATGATCCCTAGTATGATCAATGAAGATGAACTTCCCGGGGTTTTAATTTTTGAAAATACGGGGCAAAATACGGGGTCTGCTAGACGGCATGGCTCGAAATGGAGCAGTTTTTCGATACGGGGCGAAAAAGCAGCCAGATACGGGGCAGAAATATAAGGGGCCTGCTAGACATGCTCTTATAATAGTGCAGATGTGCTTCACATGTACGTCTTTCTAGAGCAAGGTGAACGTGTTGGATAGTTTATCTTTGGGTGGATAAAAAATTGTAACTTAATTACATGGTCACCGTTAACTATCAAGTCTGGCCAGTATCTGTTTATGTGTGGTTGGCTCATGTCCTGGATCACATTCAAAGCCTAGCATATGTTCACTTGCATATTTTCTAATGGAATTTTCCTGACTAGAAGATTATTTTACACCATTTGCGTTTTACTTTTTGCAGGCGTAATAATTCAATAGTTTGGAGCTTGAGAGACCACCAAGAATTTAGTGGAAAAAAACACTGAACACATCTATTGTATGCCAATTGAGAGATCAACCTGTCCTATTCTAGACAACAGGTTTTCGTTGTTGTTCTTTTCATAGGGGTTACCTTTTATTCCACTTCGTGGGTTAATTGTGCATAAATATAAGTGCAATCTGTGACACTGCACAGTCCTGTTGCCACCGTTCAATTTCAGGTGGACATGAATGAAGCTCTTGCAGATATCATGCTGCCACTTCATTTTTTCATATTTAAAGTCTTAGTCCTTCTAGATGAAATAGTATAGTGCAGAAATCCAACAAAAGCATGTACTTTCTGTTAAAGTTACTAAGTTATTACAGAAGGTAAGAAATGTGTTCTTTGTTCCAATCAAGCTAAGTATAAAGGTAAATTTTGCAAATAGATAAATAAATTATACATTTGCCATTTGACTAGACCCAGTAGGTCTTCTTACCTTCATACTATTCTGAGTGGGATGTTCAACAATAATATGACATCTCAATAAATTTTAGGTCTAAAGGCGCAACGTGATATGCATTATGATACCAACATATTGCTAGGTACAAGTAAACAATTGTTTCCATTTTAATTGTAGGGCTGGTATGTTTTTCCTGCAGATTACATGGGGCAAATGTGGTGCAAATGTCTCTGGTTTTCCTGGGTGGTTTTGTTCTATTTTAATAGAATGCATTCTGCATTCTACTTCTCTTTCTGAAGATTTAACCTACCAGTTTATGTATCCTTTTGTTCCGGAAATGTGCTCTTCTTTAGAAATTGATTAGCTGCGACCGACTACATGAGATTATTATATATTTATGAATACCATTCTTCTGCTATATTTTTGCTTTCTGTTTCAACCATGATTTTGTTCTTTGAGCAAAAGCTCTCCTATAGATATATTCTTTTAACATCTTGTAATTCAATAACTATTTTATCTTATAGCGTCGGTACAGCGTATTTTCATGTGCTACGGATGAGATAATCCTATCATTAAGTGACTATTGCTTTAATTGCCAATTTGTGAACTGTTCTTCATGAACATCTTGCCACCGGCTCTTCTTCTGTACGTATGTAAGATGCCATCAGCTAGGTATGCGAATGTATTGTTGTCATTTATCAAGTTTGTTTGATTTTTTCATGGCATTGTACTTAGGTATTATGACGGTTTAGCTTCACTTCTTTTGAGATATCCCTTACAAGTCTAAGTGGTGTATCCATGCTATTTCACCTAATTCTCCAGTCAGCCACCATACTGGCACGGCGTGCCGCCGTGCCGATCATTGCTAGTAAAGGTATCAGCGAGAAGTATGCACCTGCTCTTGATTACTGAATATGGTGCAATGTGGTGATATTTTTGTTTTTGAAATGAATGTGGTGATGCTTTCAAAATCAAGTACAAAATTCCTTTACATTAAAATGAATAATGATAGGTTTATCCATGCTAGAAATAGCTAGCTTTTGATTCAAATTAAATTTTGAGATTGTATATCCATTCATAAATAATACTATCATTCCAGAAAGTGTGCATTACGTTGCACTTATCGAACTTTGATAACTGAAGGTGTAGTTTATATAATTTAGGGGATAATATATCATTGGCTTTTTCATGAAAAATGTTTTCGTAATATTATAAGCTTACATATTTTGTAATTATAAAATTTTCTTTGAAATTGAAAAGATTAAGTTACATATTCGGGAAATGTCCATGTGTAATACATTCATGTATCTATTTACGACCAAATTTAGTAATCATTTGGGTCAATCGGAAAAGGATTTGGGCCTCAAGGGAATTCACCTTTGCCAAGTAAACAAAATGCATTCTAGTCACTTACCCATTGACCAGAATTATGTTATTCAGCTTTGAGTTGCCTACATTAGTGCTTATATACCTGCTCATAGTATATTATAATTTATATACATTTCTTTGTCGTTTGCATCGAAGATGTGGATTTCAGTATGTGCACAGGTGTGGTGGGCGAAGGAGATTGGTTATCAATCGGCATTTCCCCAAATTTTATCTTCATCTGTTCTGTGGGTGGCTGAAGAAGATTACTTGATATATATGTGAAGCTTCTACTAGTTTGGTTTGGTAAGCTAACCCTCTTCCGTTCTCTATGTTCCTCCCTTACCATGATATCCATCTAGACCATTTTCTGTACTAACATGTACTTGCTAATAATTGAGCTAGCACTGCATCTGCTCTGTTATGCCTTTATGTTTCTATAGGTTGTCCATCCCAAAAGTGCACCCTAACTAATTGTCTTGTTGATGATACTTGTTTTAATACTTAGCTCTGATGTGATGTGATTGACACATTAGTCAAACCTAACATCACACGAAAGATCCACCAGGATGACACCTCAACCATTATGATGTGTACAGTATTATATCGTGCCACGGATGAATCACTTTTTGGACATAGGTCAACCCGACACGAACAAAAAAATGCATATACTATGTATAGCTTTCTAGAGGCAAAAGGGATTTAAGGAACAAAAGAGGCGTACGTGTACGTACGTACCGTGCATGGCAGTTGCTGTTGGACTGGTCGGTTGCAGAAATGGTTACTTGTAACACTCGAGCATTGCACAAGAAAGTTGTAAGAATTTATTCCCCTTTTTGTGCACAGCTGCATGTCTACAAGTCCCCCCCCCCCCCCGCTCCCCGAAAGACAACCCTAGGATCCCACCCCTGTTCCCCCTCCTCCGCCGCCACCAGAGGTCCCGCCGGGCAAAGCCCGGGCGGTGGTGGCCTCTCCCTCGCGCGGTGGTGGCCTCCTCTTCCGGCGGCGGCGGTGCGTGACGCGGCGGCGCTCCGGCAGCGAGGTGCTGCAGGAGTCCGGCGATGGGCACATCTCGAGTCGGCGGAGGTGCTGCTCTCCCCCGCGATGGAGGCGTCCCCTGCGGCGGCGGCCGGGAACTCAGAGCCCACCGTGGCTGCAGGCCGGCGCGTGGACGCCTGTAGGCGTCGGCTACTGGGCACCATGGAGGTGTCGGTGGCAGGCCGGGCGGCGGCGGGCTGGAGTCTCACCATCCAGTCCCCGTGCTTCTTGCGGTGAGTCGGAGGACAGCACCTCCCTCTCCGACGACGGTAGTGTTGCTTCTCGACGGTGGTGTGGCCAAAAGGCGGCTCCTTGCGGTGCTTCTCCGACGGGCTTGGGTTTGGCGGCATGACCGGGGAGAAATCCCTGCGTAAGCTGGCGACGGTGATGCCCGCGGGCGCCGTCACCTCGTTGGAGGCGTCGTCATGGTGCTGCTCGCTCTTCCCCGCGTCGAACATCGGGGGAAACCTTGATCCGGTCTTCGGATCGGGCGGCGGCGGCACGGCTGTGTCGTTTTCCTTCTTGGAGGCGTCGCCTAGATGGTTCAGGAGTCCTCGGTGCGCCATTTGGAGTCGGTGGTGGCCGCCGCTCAGAGCTTGGGCTTCCGGGGCGCTATGTACACCATCGGCGGCACTTCTTCGTGGTCGAAACCTCCTTCGATCTGGTTCAGCCCCGCCGTTCACTCGCCGTTCCTGGGCACTTTTGGGTGAGCGGTGCGTTGGCTTGTGCCATCATGGAGTTGAAGTTGGCTTCCCGGAGTTCCCTTCTTCAGTCGTGACGCGGCCCAGTAGCTTAGTGTATCGTCTCCTCTGGACGGTGCAAGGCGAGTTTGTCGTCCGGCTGGTGTGGGTTGTGTTGTAATCCGTGTGGCATCGTGTTTGTATCGGGTTGCCTTCATTGACGTTGTTCGGCCGTCTTGCCCTCTTCTTCTATAAAATTTGATACACCTTCCAGGGTGTATCCTTGAGAAAAGTTCCTGTGCCCCACTCGGAGCCCACTCGGATCGTTTCCTTCAAAAAATTTAGAGCTGAGGTCAACTCAAACGTCATCTGATCTAAAATCACTACTCGAACTGAAACTTTTTTCCTTCCCTATTCTTTAAAGTGAAATCTTAATTAGTACCTGCTCCCTCTATATATGCTTTTTAACTGGACACTTACAACATCCCCATTCGCATCTCCTAAACCGTCCGCCAAAGCGATTTGTGGTGCGCCGAACATTTCACCACCCCAAGCTGCAAAGGACGATTCGGTCTGGCGTCTGTATGCAGCCCCGGCCCGTCCCCGCTACACAAGGGTTGTTGCAGGGACACTGGCGCCATGCGAAGAGGTAGGGCGGCTGGCGGGCCAGCTCCCGCATGCGTTGCCGCTCACCCGCCCTTTCTCCGACTTTTCGTGGCTGCCTCCACCTATAAAAACTCGCCCTCCCCTCTCCAGTGTCACCACAGTCGCCGCCATAGCTCTTCCTAACCCCCTCCACAACCCTAGCAACGCCCTCCATATTCTCCGCACACGCTCCATGGTGGTTTCGAGGGTCGCGGCCACCATGACTAGAGTCGGAGCTGGGGTCGCCGTGTTCGATCTCCATCGCCTGCACGGTCGGTGCCACATGTGCGCTCACCGTCGGCTATGGAGGATGAGATGAAGCACTTCCACAACATGGAGTTCTTCATGTTTGTCGTCCTCACCATTGAAGAACCTTTCGAAAAAAGAGGGATCCTGAGAAAGTCGCGCGATTTCTTGACGGCCGGGATTCGGCCGAGGTGTAGCGGCGGAAGCCGGTTGCAGTTTTTGCCGGTGGCCCATTGAGGTCCTATTCGAAGGCCAATGCCAGATATACCTCCACAATGGTTGGGAGCCGTTCGCCCCACGCTCACAACCTGGATGTTGGCTGCTTGCTATACTTCATGTATGAAGGTGACGGCGTGCTTCATGTGAAGGTGTTCGACAACACGATGTGCCGCAGGCACTACCACGACAACGACGAATTTGATGTCGGCACAAATGATGCGCACAAGCCTCTAGTTTAGGTTTCGCGACGACGGTGAAGGTGTTCAACGATGATCGCTATGGCTTCTTCAATTTGCATCTATGTAAGCGATTGGGTCATGAATAAAAGATTAACATCTCGGTCAAAAAATGGTTGGGGGCGCGTTTGGGGGACATGACTAGGAACAGACGCGTCCCAGAAGAGGCACCATCAAGCGGTGTCCCCAATTCGGCCTATCGCGCTTTTGTCGGACGACGCTTCGGGGACACGATTCGGTCTATCCAGCGCTTTTGCCGGACACCGTCGCGACTGGAGATGCTCTTAGCACATATTGTTAAATATATACTTGATGAACGGATGACATCGGGACCTATATTAAGAAGAAATAAGTATTTTCGAAACCATAAACAGTGCTTGGTTTAAGTTAAATCATAAACCATGAAACAACCAAATGAAAGGTGCCTATAGAACCAATATGCACAACCACCAAACCGAATGGGTACCAGGAGAGGACAAAGGGTGACACAAAGGCAGCATCTAGGGTTCACGTCCCCTCCACTGTCAACACCAACGGTCCGCCCTACCTCCCATCGCCTCTCGGGCCTTGCAGAGGCGACAGATCCGACCTCTCGTTGATGGCAGGGTTTGTCTGTCTTGTTTTAGCAAGCTATTGTGTCTTCGTCAGGATGGTATGGCGGCAACAACATAGGATAAGGTCCTCTCTGACATATCCCCACTCCAGTGGTGCATCTAGCGCCGGCAGAGGAGTGTGGAGTTGTGTCCGACAGATTTTTTTTTTAATATCTTTGGTTTTTGTCTTTGCTGGTGTGGTTGCAGGTTAGACAGTTTGGATTTACGATTTTCATGTTTGTTGATGGTTACCGCTCTTGTGGGCTGGCCTTTTGGTTCCTTAGCCATCTGTCTACTACATCAATCTTTACTTTTTATATTGCTGATGATAATTATTCATAGATTGCTGGATCTTTTTTTGCAAAAAGAAGAGGTACCGTTAATACAGTTTTAACATGAACCGTAGCCTAAATTTGGATAGTGGTGTATGGTTTTGGATTTCATAAAGAATGCCATAATTGTTTTTGAGAATACTAAAAAAATATAACCTTAATATCGGCATACCCAAGTGCAACCGAAATTCATGTGGAATCTTGGCATTTGTCCTTACAACTAACACTTGCTTCTTCAGAATGAAATATGTTAGTATTTTTTTGCACATTCTCAAAAATGGGAAAATGTAACACCCAAAGTTCACCCAAAAAGTATACGATTTTTTATTTTAAGGAAGGCTCTCGACCATGAGGTTGAATGAGCATTTCAAGATTCCCAATCATCACCCGTATGGACAAATTCGTTCCCTACGGAAGACCACAAGAGTTAACTGATTTTTCAGGTCATTTCACCACATGCATGACATACAAAAATCATGCTGCTTTAGATGAACTCTTGCAGGTTGTAATGTCGTAGTGTTTGCAATAATCACGAATATTTTGTACTATTTACATATCCAAAACATAAAACCGGTGTGCGAAACCAGGGGTAGGGTTAGGTTAAACTGTTTTTTTTTTTCAAGAACGGTCATTATCTAACACAACTGTTCTATCGTTCACGGTTCAAGTTGAATCGACCGCCGTACTTGTAGGTTCAGACAAGACACTTTCTTAAAAAAAGAGATCTACCGTTCTGTACTTCTACTGCAGCTTCGATGTGATTTGACCGTCTCGCAAAATTAAGAACGAAAATAAATACAGTTTCCACTTAATTTCTATGGTGGACGACAGGCCATCACGCGTGCATTATGTGTTGTGCATATTTATGGGGCAATTGAGAAGTGCCAATTATTAGATTGATGCACTAGCCAAGTTTTTCAAAAATCTAACTATTGGAAAGGGCTAGGCTATATATTTAACGCTCCCCCTCACGTCTAAGCTGGACAAACGGTAAGACCATAGACATGGGATAAACGGGAGGCTGCAACTAGTTTTAGATTAAATATTGTGTTAGCCGGGATTTGAACTTGAGACCTCCTAACTCTGATACCATATTAGATTGATGCACTAGCTAGATTTTTCAAAAGTCCGAACTATTAGAAAGGGCTAGCCTATATGTTTAACACCAGTGACTCCATGTGTCCTTTTCATATGGCCACTGTTATGCTCTGGGAAGAGCGCTCGTGTGCATGTGTCCACGCTTAATTTGGTGGCACAACAGCAACTGCACATTGCCGCTGCTGAATGACTCCATCAATACTTACCTACAAGAAATTGACCATCAGAAGTCAACAAGAATAACTCGTACTTGGCGCGTGATCAAAGTACATTCAGATTGTGAATGCACCACTTGAACATTCAGATTGTCTAGTGAGTCTTTGAACTGCTACAATGTGAATGGAGCAAAACGAACAGTTTAGATCACCACTTGTCTTGCGACTTACTTCATCCAACAAGCAAGTCATGCCGATCGACAAGGTGACGCTGAAAAACAACGACATTATACATTCAGATTGCAGATGCAAAGCGCGGTGCCGCGTAGGCGCGTACATGATGCAACAAGCAATTCATGCTGACAGCCCCACGGACCCCGCCATCTTATATCTGAGCAAACCTCGTCGGAAGTAATCTTCCGCGGCTGAATTTTACAACCATGACACTTAATCCAAGTAAACGACGAATTCGACCGTCTTGGATGAAGAGTCGCCGTTGTCAAATTCAGCCGACTTCGTCAAGTGTGCACTCAACAAAAAGGATGCAACGCACGTACGGTAAAGGACAGAAAACATCAAGATCACCTTTTCTTTTGCGTGATTTTGATTGGGAGAACAGGTGCAATTTTCAAGCCTAACTGTGACCGGCCTAATTGTATGAGAAGGATTCAGAGATGAGCAGTTGTAATGCCAATGCCATCAAATTAAGACCACGCAGCTGAACACAAGTTTCAGAAGAAGAGTGCTAAATCACTGCAGTATTATATGCATTGGTATGAATACAAGATGCTGGCTGTCAAAATAAAATAATTACTGATGGTGTATTTGGCACCACCTTGAAATCCTTGCCGAAGAAATGAGGAAAAGTCAGACAAGAACTGATTTTCTTCTCAAAGCAGTTTTTATTCGCTTGCGCAAGATCCACTCTTCACACACATATATTTGCAAGTGTTTGTTTGTTTGCTACAGTATATATTAATGCTTCTCACCTTTGAATGTTCAAACTGCAGATTGCTCAATGACAGCTCCAGCACTGAGTTGACCAATGTGATAATATTTGAGCCTTCACAACTGATGATTTACATGAGCATCTCAGTGATTACGACAACTCATCTAAATATTCGAGTCGTCACCTTTAAATATCCTTCTCTGTGTTTGGCACCACCTTCACATCCTTGCAAGACTAAGTGAGGCAAAGTTAGACAAGAACTCGAGTTATCGCATTTTTATTCTCACCTTGGTAATATTTATTCTCTTGCACAAGATCTAATGTTCACACAAATATCTTGAACGTGTGATAATATGACGATTTACATGAGCATCTCAAGGATGGATTACGACAACACATAACTATACTATATGAAGCAAAGTCAGATATAATAACGGGGCGTAAGACAATAGGTGCAACATGCATCACAAATTGACAATGCATATTTTTTCGCTGGACTTGTCCTTTGCACCGTCTTGTGTAGCCAAGAATTCAACAGGGACACCTGTATATTATGTAGTATCTGCAGACGTCGGTCCACACGGCAACACAAGCATTTCTATACTCGGATGATAACTTGAGTGTCAGCGTAGTCACGGATTAGATTTCTGACGAGGGCATCGATTGAGGGTCCAGCGCCAGGAGATATGACAGACACCACAGAAAGAAATGCAGTTGGTATGCATGAGGCCATGGAGTGAACGCAGCAAGAGACGAATACAGCAGAGGAGGACAAGGGATGAGGTGACTCGTCTTGAAAAGCTAGCCTAATAGGACATCTGATTCATCTTAACTTATAACACTTTCTGAGAGACAGGATCCATTCATGGGCCATCACCATGCTCAAAAGTCTTGGTCCTCGTCGTCTTCTTCTTCCTTTGTTTAACACCGTCGAGTCTCATCATATGCAATCAAAGATGCTACCTGTAGCTGGTTTAGATAGCAGGAATTTCATTTCAAGAGGGAGTTGGATTGGATCATGAACTCTACCCAGATTTGCTCAACCCTCTGAAAGTTTGGACATACTGCATGGTAGTAATGACGTGCAACACTGCAACTACCACGACTGTTTAGTGGTTACTCCATTGAATTCGAGAGCGGCCTTTAGCCCTTTACTTGGAGCTCTTGTTCAGGTCAAAACCAACAGTCCATGTAAACGTATCCATGAGTGGCATACATTGAGGATTTGAGGTGTTGCTGCAGTGGAGTCAAACGGGCGATCGTAACTGAATTTATTGTCTCAGTTACATCGCACCTGCTCTTTCCCCAGAATGCTACTTGCGGGACATCCGGCCGCGCGATTTTTGGCGACATCACGCCGCGGTGAACTCGCTCACCGTCACCCGTGTGGTCGAGGGCGGTAGTTGGAAATCTTGAATTGATGATTTCATGACTCAACAGCCAGAAATGTATTACCAGGCCTAGCCGTTCGCTGCCCAAGAGGGAATCACCTGAGACGAAGGACTCCTTGGCCGGTGTAGTAGGATCGGCAGCGCAGCCCACGCGTGTGAGTAAATGTTGCCGCGGCAAGCCGGCAAAAATGTCAATGGCCTGGCTCGTCTGGTTGCTGTTGCGGCGTGGTGACGAGCGACCAAGGGCCGGGGCGCGCGGGAGCGACGAGGCCGGCGTGGTCCAGTCCATGACTCTCCGGAGCTAGCTAGGCGAGTCACATGGCAGATGAGGCCAACGGCAACGGCCGGTGACGAGATCGGATCACGCCCACGATTCGGCGACATCCCATTCCCATCCCAGCCGTCACGTCTCGTAGCAAGCAGGCAGGTACCGGACCGGAGGCAATCGCAACAGGTGAAGCCGAGGTAGGCAGGGTAGGACGCAACGTGTTTTCGTGAGCAAATCATCGGCCGCCGCAGGAACGGCAGGTTGACGGCACGCTCGCGTGACGGCCACGGGACGTCAACAATGTCACATGGCGGGCACACGCACGGTTCGAAGATTGTATCCTTCCTCTGACCGCGAGTGTACATGGTGGCCGATTCAAATGGACCGAGCACATTCGATTTGATCTTCGTCAACTGTTGAATTTTTGTCTAACATAGAGCCCAGCCCACTTCAATTTGTCCACAATTACTGAAAATCTCAAAGATTTAATTGGCCCATTCATGCATGATAAGAGCTGGGACAAATGTTTTTTTTTTTTGGCAACTTCTGGGACAAATGTTTTGTCTCACATTACTAGTTTAGAGAGCGCTGCATTGTTGTATTGTGATTCAAATTCATTTTAAAAGGAGACTAACTTCTGACGAGCGGAGCGCGACCCGTCGCCGGTATATTTTTGCCACCGCCTATAAATACCTCTTGTAAGCCGTCAACTAGGGTTAATCATATTATAAGATAACCACCGACGTTTGTAAATACTCCCCGATATAGTGAAGTATTTGCTGGCTCGTGCCCGTGGTTTTTTCCCCTTCTGTGTTAGAAGGGGTTTTTCACGTTAAATCTTGTGTCTCCGCTGCGTTTTTTCTTTATCGTTTTTCATTACTTGTTTGTCGCGTTTATAACATGAACATTCTTATAAGAGAAGTTGTTCCACTTGTCGTATAAACACGAGAAGAGGACTCCTACATGCGCCCTACTACTCCTCCAACCGCCTTGCCATGACCCTGCGGGAATGAGCCTCAAACCTTGATGGTAGCCTCTTCGGTTCACCTCCAACCTCTTCGTTTCATACATTGTGCCTATAAAAGAGAGGTCACTCCTCTCCGGAGTGACACAACACGGGGGTGGGAGGAGGTGAGTGTACACGGCATCATTTCGTGAGAAAATCATAGGCCGCGGTAGGAACGACAACCGTGAGTGCCTTTTTGATTCGCCAGCGAAGGTGACGATGCGCATGCGTCACGACCAATCAACAGGGAGATCACCCAATCAACTGTTAGCTGGAATCCCTAGCTCCACAACGGACGCCATAGCTGCAGGAAAGAGATCATGCGGTAAACTATGTCAGCTGACATCTTGATTAGTTTTCCTTCAAAGATCAGCTTGTGCGAGTGGTCCAGAGAGACCATGTCGCAGCCGCAACTTCCACCCAAACCATATCAATATTCACAACATAAGAGTGCCTAGTGAGAGAGATCAGATCAAGAATAGACTCGGGAATAGGAGATGATCAATGGATTCCACGGCATCACACATTGAGCAGATGCCAGAAGACGGCCCATGTCTTGTAAGAATTTGCTCCCTAGTAGGCAGCCTATCTTGAATAACCTGCCCGAGGAAATTTTGATTTTCATAGGTATACAAGCTTCCGTATCTTTTTAACTGAGGGCCAGAGACTCCCTAGAAGGCCAACCACATGTACATGGATTTTGAAGAATACTCCCCATTTTTCTCCCAAGACCACATTACTCTGTCTTTTTTATCAAAATGGAAAACATGATCTAAACTAGCTAAGTGACGTTCCTCACAAACCATATCAGACGCTCCAAAGGACGTTTTGAATTTCACATCCCAGAAATAAGAGTCAAAATCATAGTTAGCAGCTACAGAAGCATCTAAAGCAACAACCGCCCAAAACATAGTGGGATAGGATATCCTAAGACCCCCGCAGCGTATGATTTTATCGGTGCCCAAACCGAGTTTGAGGGCATCTCCAACCGGGCTGGGCCGTCCGTTTTGGGCCGTTTGCGTGCCCGAGCGGACGCGCGGACAGCGCCCCGCGTCCGCGCGTCCGTTTGGGTCGCGCGGTGCGTCCAACGCGGCAGATTTGGGTCGCGGCGCCATATGGTATGTTTTTCTTGTAAATTCACTAGAAAAACGCAAAAAAATATTATATAAAATATATAAAATAGTATAAATGCTCAAAATGTATTACACATTACATAGTCCATGTAATCAAGGATAAAGTATTATTGAAATAAAAATGAAAAAACGATACAAATGCTCTAGGCTTCAGGATTTTCCTCATCATTGTTGTTTGCAGCATTGTTGCCTACGTGCTGCCACATGTGCTCGACCAAATCAGCCTGAAGCTGGTTGTGTACAGCTAGATCTCGAATTTCATGGTGCGCATGAAGAATGTCCTGGAATGATGCCGGAGCACCTTGCCGAGGAGTAACCAACTCTCCTTGGCCTTCCCGAGTCATTATCAAAGAGTGAATCATCCCGCTCTACCTCAACAATCATGTTATGCATGATTACACAAGCGGTCATCACCTCCTACAGAGTTTGCACATCCCAGGCTCTGGCAGGGTGTCTGACGATAGCCCAACGAGCTTGGAGGATGCCAAACGCCCGCTCGACATCTTTCCGGGCTGCCTCCTGCTCTTTGGCAAACCTTGCCTCCTGCTCTGAGTTGGGGTTTCGGATTGTCTTAACGAGTGTAGCCCAAGGTGGATAGATACCATCAGCAAGGTAGTACCCCTTCGTGTAGTGGTGGCCATTGATCTCAAAATCCACATCGGGGACCGACCGTACGCTAGCCTATCAAACACCGGAGAGCGCTGCAGCACATTGATGTCATTGTGCGAGCCAGCCATTCCGAAGAATGAGTGCCAAATCCATGTGTCATGGGAAGCAACAGCTTCAAGAATGACCGTGCACCCCTCGGAATGGCCGCTGTATACCCCCGCCAACCAAAGGGGCAGTTCTTCCACTCCCGGTGCATGCAGTCTATGCTGCCCGAGCATCCCAGGAAAACCCCCGGAAGCGTTGATCGACAACGGACGAGCTGTGTCCTCTGCATTAGGTTGCCGGAGGTACTGTTCTCCGAACGAACCGATCACAGCTCTGCAGAACCTGTACATCGATTCCAAGCCGGTTGACTCACTCATGCGCGTGTACTCATCTACGAAATCACCGGCAACGCCATATGCGAGCATCCTAATCGCTTCCGTGCATTTCTGGTACGAAGAGAGGCCTACCTTGCCAATTGCATCCACTTTCGCACGAAGTAGTCGTCGTAGATCTTCACGGCATCCATTATCCGGCGGAACAGCGGCCTGGTCATCCGAAAACGACGGCGAAACATGGGCGGCACGAACAATGGCTTGGGTTTGAAGTAGTCGTTGTAGAGCTGGTCGTGGCCGCGTTCTCTTTTGCGGTCCAAGGCGGCCGCGCGCCCCGGCAAGGACCCCCGATGCACGGGGATTTGCGAGACGACGTGCTCGTGGATGAGCAGCGCAACATCCGTGAAAAAATCGTCGTCGGACTCCTCTTCTGACGACGTGTCGATGAAGTTCTTGAAGTAGTACTCGTCGTCGCTGTCCACCATGATCTGAAAAGGGACACATTTTAGTTCGAGCATTTGACCGAACACCTCGCAGGGCGGAGGCGATCCAAATGCTTCGTAGCGGCCTGCGAAGCGGCCGTCTCGGACGACGTCCGGTCTGGAAACACGGTGCAGGAGAGCTCACCTCCGGCGGAAACGGCGCAGCTGCGAACAGCGGGAGGTGTCGCGACGGTGAGAGGACAACAGCGCCGGCGGCGGCGTCCTCCGACTCTGCTACGACGCGGCGAAAGCAGCGCGGGACCTCGACCTATGCTTCCGCCCCGCTTGCCGGCGTCTCGACGACGATGGCCGGCGGCGACGCGCTCCCAAATCGCCGGTCCGTGGGTGGCGGCGGAGCGGTGGGGAGATGTGGGCGACGGGCTTGTGTTTTGGGAGGCGGACGGGCGGGCCGGGGGCGGACAAGGGAGGACGCGAGCGACCAGCCTTTCGCGTCCGCGGCCACGCAAACTCGTCCAAGATTTGGGCCGGGTTTGGGTCGTCCTGGACGCCGCGGCCATCCGTTTTAGGGATGGGTCCGCGCGCTGGACCGCGGTTTTGTCCGTTTCGACCCATCCGGACGCGCGAGCGCGGGATGGGTCGCCCGGTTGGAGATGCCCTGAGGTCAGAGTCCACGGAGATCTACTGTTCTACTGCATCCGGCAAAAAATAAGAAGGAACAGAAAAACTGTTCCAACTTTCTCTGCGAATTGTGTGACAAGCCATCACGCGTGCACTGTGTATTGTGCATATTTATGGGGAATTCAGAAGTGTCAATGACTCGATGTGTCTGGACATTGTTAGAGCATCTCCACTCGTGCCCCCGTCGAGGCCCCCGCGAGCGTTTTTTCCATCCGGACGGCGTAATTCGGCCTAGTCGCGCCCCCGGTTCCTCGTTTTCGTCCGGATTTGGCCCTTCATCCATCCGGCGAGCCCACGCCACCCCCGGCCCCCCGGGGAGCGCTCGGGGACACCGGACGAAACGAAAGCGCGCGAAACGTTCCCGCGCGTCTGGTGGCCCCAACTTGTCGGCGAGAGACACCGATCGTCGTCCTCATCGCATCGTCTTCCGCGCGCTGTAAAAGCCTGCCGCCGGTCAGCATTCGCCGGACGCGTAGCTTCCACGCGGCGAGTTAAATACCGTCGCCTCGGTTTCATGCGCGCCTATCGCTATTTATCGCCGAACTACCCCGGCTGCCCCGCATTCACCTCCTCGCTCGTCTTCCCCCAAATCATCCCCGAACTCGAAGGAACCAGCAATGGCGAACGACGGTGCGGCCAACAACGGCTTCGGCCGCCGCTCTCTCCACCAATGGGAGGGGCGACTCCTGCACGCGGCGGGCTACCCTGCGCCGCCGGACTTCCGCGCGCCGGGAGGCTGGAGGCTGAGCGCAGGCGGCGTGCCGATCCCGCCGCCGCCAACGGGTGGCGGCGCACTCGAAGCGGCGATCGAGGAGGTGCGCGTCACTCTCAGTGACGAGCAGCGCGCGGATCCGTGCTTCTTCCCCGACAACCACGAAGCGTGGATCGCGTTCTTCCGGCGAAGGTACGAACGTGAACTCGCCGCTTACGACGGCCCTCCTCCTCCTCCGGCAAGGAACAATGCCGCCGGCCGCCGCCGATGGTGGAGCGCGCCCAACCGCACCCTCGAGAATGTGCTCGCGCACATCGAGGACGGGAACTCCCCTGTCCTGGGGATGCCGCCGCCGGTGGCGGCTACCGTGTCGCGCCGGCACGGTAGTTCCTGGATACCGAGGAGGATGGCGCCGTCCTCTTCGTCGTCGGGCTCGAGATCGGCGTCTAGGTCCGGCGGGTCGACGCCGGCCACCGTCAAGAAGGAGTGGCCGTCTCCGGCCACCGTGAAGAAGGAGCCGACGTCTCCACCGCCGACCAGAGGGCGCAGCGGCGGCGCGCTCGTCATCCGCGACCAGCCCTCCTCGCCGCAACGCGGCGGAAGAGGAAGACGGCGAAGAATGAGGCCGCCGCGGCCGCCGCCAACCAGCTCGCCGAGGAGGAGGCGAAGCGCGCGGAGGACGCCGCGGTGGCGGAGGCGATCGCCAGGTCGGCCGAAGGACCCGGTGCCCGCCGACAACAGCCTCCCCATCGACGCCGCGGCCGGAGTGGTCCGGGCGCGGCCGGGAGCGCCAGGAGGCGGAGCAGCAGCGGCGGATGTTGGATCTGGCCGCCGCGCGACAACTCGCCCCCCGCGCCGCCGCACCGCCGTCCTCGCGGAACGTCGCGCCCAGGGAGGTGATCAAGCTCGAGGAGAGCAGCGACGACGACATCTACCGGCCGTCGCCTCCACGCGCCGGCGATGCTGGCCAGGGCACGAGCCGCTGGTACGAGACGCCGCCGCCCCAGGACGACGCCGGCTCCAGGCGACGACGACGACGGCGGCGACTACACGACCTTCTACCGCCATTTCGGCATGTAGGAGGCCGCTTTTAGTTTTAGTATTAGTTTGCCAATCGCCGAATTCAAATATATGTACGAATTTGGCCTATTTATGTACGAACTCGCCTCTATATGTTAAATATCATTAAATTTCGCTTATGTTTGAACGAATTCGCCTATTTTGTCTGAATTCGTCGTATTACGTTGCATCCATCCTGGGCTCGCGGCTGGGAAAATGGGCCTTCCCACGCCAAATCTTCCTCCAATCCGGACGAAAATTTCGCCGGATTTGGGCGTGGGGAGCCCAAACGAGTGGGGATGCTCTTATGCTCCTGGTAAGAAGGGTGCGTGTGCATGTCTCCATGCTTTGGTGGCACAACAGCGACTGCACATTACTGGATAATAGTTGAGTTTGTGCATCCATCCAATGATTCTTGGAACAGGGCCTAAAAGGTCTAAGGAAACATGATGACTCCATCAATAGTTACCTATACATGAAATTCAACATAAGAGTACATGACACGCATCAGATGATCGTTTCACGGAACATCATTCATTCATGATTACTGTGGTAAATCTTCTTTTTACGGGATGCCTGTCGTAAAATATGTTTCAATGAGTTTAATTTGGTTCTTTTAAACTGCTACAATGTGAATGACGGAAAACGAACAGCTGAAATCACCACTTGTCAGCGAGTCACTTGGTCCAACAAGCAAGTCATGCTGATCATAAGGTGACCCTGAACAACGACATTAATTAAGCTTGGCAACTTCTTAAACATTCAGATTGCAGATGACAAACAAGGCGCCGCGTAGATGACGCAACAGGCAATATGTGCTGACATCCTCACGAATCACGCCATTTTATATCTGAGGGATCAAACTTTGTAGCAGATAAACTTCCGCAGCTGAATTTGACAGCGACGACCCTCGATCGAAGTAAACGAAGAAGTTGACAGGTTCCTTGTAAGATGGAAAAGGAACATCAAGTGTGCACTAAAAAAAAGGATGCAATGCATGTACAGTACAGGACAGAAAACAGCAAATCAAATTTTCTTTTGCGTGATTTTGATAAGGAGAACAGGTGCAATTGTCAAGCCTAACTATGGCTGATCTTACAGAATAGACAGAGCATAATTGTATGAGCCTTCTGAATTCAGAGATGACTTAGAATGCCAATGCCATCAACTTAAAGACCAGGCAGCTAAACAAATGTTTCAGAAGAAGTGTGATAAGTTACCCCAACACTGCATTCATCGGTATGAAACTACGAACACAAGATGCTGGCTGCGAAAGCCAAATGATTACTGATGCTAATTATCCTCATCTGTATTTGGCACCTCCTTGAAGTCGTTGTAGAATAAACGAGGCAAAGTCAGACAAGAACTGAACATACGCATTTTCATCTCAAGACAATATTTATTCGCTTGCGGGTGTTAATTTGTTTGCTATACACTAATGCATGTCATCTTTGAACGTTCAAGCTGCAGAATGCTTAGTAACAGCTGCAGCACTGAGTTGACGATTTACACGTGAATCTCAATGACCCCGAAACACTTTTTTTTTGATAAAGGAAATATATTAATATCGAGAGATACCAATTACACCCAGCCTCTGCAACAACGCACCACCCTAATGGCACTACGGATGCACACAGCCAAAAAAACGAAAAGAAAACTAAGAAACAAAAGTCCAGCTACAGTATCACGGACCTAACAACAGCAATACATCCACCACCATGACAACACATGAATTGCAGACTCTCCAAAAAAACGACGCCTCCAAGAAGGGAACAGTGCTCCAACACCGTCGTCGCCCGATCAAAGATCTTAGGTTTTCACCCTGAAGATAGTCCCCACTCTCAAAACAATGCCTCCACCAAGGTCACTGCCAGGCACAACCAGTTAAGGCCAGACCTTGGATTTTCACCCTGAAAGGTAGAACTCTGTGCATCACATGTGTTGTCGCCCCCACTTTCATACCGCTGATGTGAAGCCAGGACACCAAGCAAGCCCCTCAACAACGCGGAGACTTGAACCTCCCTTAGCTAATCCTCCCCTCCGGCCTTCATGAAATTCTCTTCTTCTGACTTTCATCATGGATCCATAGTCACTTGATGTCAACACAGAAAAAGAAGATCATTTCCAAAATGCTTGCACTTCGGCTTGCGCCTCTCATGGATGAGCTTGTCTCCAACGCGCAAAGTGCTTTCATCAAGAAGAGGAGTATCCACGACAATTTCCTCTATGTCAAGAACCTTGCCACAAGATTTCACAAAAATAAGATTCCGGCTTTGCTTTTCAAGCTTGACATTAGAAAGGCTTTTGACTCCGTTCGTTGGGAATATCTTGTGGACTTACTCCAAAGACGGGGTTTTCCGAGCCGCTTCCGCAATTGGCTTGTGGCTCTCCTCAAGACCTCCACCTCTAGGGTCCTCCTCAATGGGCTGGCCGGTACACCTATCACCCATGGCCGGGGTTTGCGACAAGGCGACCCCCTCTCCCCGCTCCTCTTCGTCATTGCCATCGACCCGCTAAGACAAATCTTGGAGCATGCCACAAATCTTGGCCTCATTCACAAGCTTCGGGGCCGCGGGAACATCCTTAGGACCTCCTTATATGCGGACGATGCGGCGGTGTTTGTGGCACCTTTTAAGGAGGACATCCAAAATCTTGCAAATATCCTCAATGGCTTCGGCGATGTAACCGGCCTTTGTACCAACTTCCAAAAAAGCTCCGTTGTGCCTATCCGGTGTGACCATGTGGACCTTGATGACGTGCTTGAGGGTATCCCGGCGGCGAGAGCTACTTTCCCCCTTAAGTACTTGGGTCTCCCGCTCTCGGTTTGGTCCCTCAAAAGGGCGGACTTTCAACATCTTGAGGATAAGTGCGCCGGTAAGCTCCCAACTTGGGCCGGGAAGCTAGTTACTACCGCCGGCCGTGCGACCTTGGTTAAAGCCGTCATCGCCTCGCAAGCAACTTATTACATGACGTCGCTTATGCTTCCCCCGGAGACTACTAAGTACATTAACAAGATTGAGAGGGCGTACCTTTGGTCCGCTAAGGACACCACGACGGGGGCAAAATGCAAAGTCAATTGGTTGACGGTGTGCCGCCCCAAGAAACTTGGTGGGATTGGGGTTCTTCATTTGGACAAGTTTGCAAGGGCCCTTAGGCTTCGTTGGCCTTGGCTTGAATGGAAAGAGCCCGAAAAAATTTGGAAGGGCTCGGGGAACCCTTGCTCCTTGGAAGACATGGAGGTTTTCTACGCTTCAACGGCCATCACTCTAGGCAATGGCCATAAGGCGCCTTTTTGGCACTCCCCATGGTTAAACAATAGGAAGCCGATTGAGGTCGCCCCGCTCATTTTCGAGATCTCAAAGAGAAAGAACTGGAAGGTCCATCAAGCATTGCGAAACAATGAATGGGTCAAGAAGATTGACTTGGAGAAAATCAACAACATGGAATATCTTACACAGTTCGTCGAGCTTTGGGGCCTTATTGACAGCATTCAACTCCGGGAGGGGGTTGAGGACGACATAGTTTGGAGGCTCACGGCCAATGGCGAGTATTCCTCCAAATCGGCTTATGAGATTCAATTCATTGGATCCGTTGCTTCGACCATGAACAAGTTGGTTTGGAAGGCTTGGGCGCCGCCCAAAGTGAAGTTTTTTGCTTGGCTTCTTTTGCAAAATAGGGTTTGGACGGCCGATCGTTTGCAAGCTAGGGGGTGGCAAAATTGTGACCGTTGCACTCTATGCAACCAAACTCTTGAGACCGCGGAACACCTCTTCATAAACTGTCGCTACACGGCTCGCATTTGGGCCACAATCAAGGATTGGGTTGGCATCCCTCTCATTCAACCTACGCAATGGCTTGGTCTATCCATGGACTCTTGGTGGAACTTGATGGCGGGCGGCGACACTCCTTGTAGGAAGGCGGTTTCCTCCCTCACGCTCCTTATCACTTGGGAGATTTGGAATGAGCGCAATGCTAGAATTTTCCGTAACAAACATGCGCCCGCTCAAGTAGTTATAGAGAGAATCAAAACCGAGGCTAGATTATGGGTTTTGGCCGGTGCCAAGCATTTGGGTAATATCATGCCGGGAGAGTAATGGCATGTGTGTAATCCGGGTTCCTTTTGTAAAAACTCTTCTTAATTAATAGATTAGGGCAATGCTTTTGCCCTCGTTTCAAAAAAAAAAAAATGTCCATGACTGCCTGTTGCTGCAGCGGAGTCAAATGGGCGATGGTAACTGAATTTATCGTCGGCGATGGTAACTTAAATTATCGTTGGCCGGCTTCGTTCATTTACATCTCGCCTGACGTCCTGACCTGCTCCTTCCCCAGAATGCTACTGTTATCTCGTGGCAAGGGTTTCAGCAAACGCGCAATGTTAGGCCACGCCACGCCGCCGTCACCCGTGTGTTGTAGGGTAGCTCGAGATCTGCCATTGATTCATGTCGACTTAACAGCCTGAAATGTATACCATTTGACGCTAGCGCTGCCAAAGAGGAAGAGCGCACCGCACGCGCGACGGAGTCTCCGCTGGTGTAGATCGAACCACAGCGCACCAAAATGTTGGCGCGGCAGAATGTCAATGGCCTGGTTCGTCAGGTTGCTGTTGCGGCGTGGTGACGAGCGACGAGGGCCGGACGGCGTGGTCCAGTCCAGTCCATGACTCGGGAGTCTGAAGCGGAGTCACATGGTAGACGAGGCCAACCGCAACGGCCGATGACGAGATCGGATCGCGCCCGCGGTTCCGCGACATCCACTCCATCCGATCGGATCACGTCTCTCAGCAGGCAGCGGAGGCAAGAGCAGCAAGAGCAGGTGAAGCCGAGGCAGGCAGGGTAGGAGGAGGTGAGAGTACGCGAGACCGTGAGCAGATGATTAGCCGCGGAAGGAACGGCAACCGTGCGCGCCTTTTTGACTAGCCGATCAGGATGATGAGTGACGACACGCATGCGTCACGGCAGATGATTAGCCGCCTAACTGTTCCAATAATGCGGGATACATGGTCTGATCGATCAAGCATGCACTAGTGGAAGAGTTGGTGTACATATTCTGTGGGCGCGTTTGGTAGTTTCTATGGCATTCTTGCACCACTGCGCTAGCGAGATGGGCCTTCTGCGCGTCGCGAACGGGTCATGGGCCATTAAACGTGGATCATTTGGTAGCATGAGCGCCCTTTTGTGCACCGAAGAAGGAAGCCATGCCCCATCGTTTGGTTGTCCGTTTCTAGCCCAAGATGCACGCAGGAATACAGGTCAGTTGTTTGGTTGCTCAAATCACAGTTTCATATCCTTACCACAATTCAAATAGGGTGAGCTTACCATGCCTTAGCATGTTACATACGATCAGACACCACTCAGAAGAACAAGATCCTCACGATCACCACGATGAGGAAGGCGATGATGTAATCTTTGACCTAACTGGGACGTACCATCGGTGGTGCTCCTTGTAGAGCATGTACTTCCTCCGGCGGCAGCTGTGCTAATGGCACTGCCTCATCGATGGCCTGATCTTACAGGAACTCCTCTTCCACGAAAGTGAGGTACTCTTGTTGTGCCTCCTCCAATGTTTTATACCCTCGGTAGCTGTTGTTGGAGTAGCCATTTACCTGGTCTTGACAGACCCTCCATGAGCTGTAGATTCCTCGAACCCGTCCGCGGAACACCACATACCACTAGCACGACATAAGAAGAACAGGTAATCGATCACAACCATGAAGCAATTCATAACAGAGCAATAGAACAACACAAGTGTTGACATCAAATGATAAACTAACAGGGGCATGCATGATCGTTCCAAAAGTGGATCACAAGTTCATCCTACACTACCATGGTGTCATCCTACCACCACAACAAAAGTGGATGTCATCCTAACACCGCAAATTCACCATCACCTTGGGGGTTAATATATACCACCTCATTATAGTTACAAAAGGGGGTCATCAAATGTTTTTCATCCCTAGCTACTGCTAGAATGTACATCATCAGCATCATCATCATCACCAGCTCCATGCATGCATCCCCTGAACCACCCCCCTCAAGGGCACCACTACACCTTTGAGTGGTACTTGCCAAGGTAGTTCCTTAGCTAGAGGACGCGGTATGACTCGATCCATGAAGCTTCTGACGCGCTCTTTTCCTTACCAAGGTATCTAAGGGGACTAGAAGGTTTTTAGTAAGACGGCTTGTTGGAGGTTTATATTTATAATTATTGTTTCAAAAAAGAACATGTTTGACAAAAAATTAAAATATATTTACAATCCGGCCAGACCACTCTCCCGATACCAATTCAATTCAATCAAACCCTTTGCTCCTACACATACCCAAAGTTTCATTTCCTTCTCGATCTCATCGAGGATGACCATAGCTAGGCGGCGCTTGCTTGTTACGGAACACACGCACACTCCGGTTGTTTCAAGTCTCCCAAGGTGTGAGAAGGGTTAGGGATACAATGGCCCTACGGTTCGAAGTTGTGGAGCCACCATTCCTTGAGCGGAGACTTGGTTGGCCAGGCTTAGCCACTCTTTCGAAAAAAGAAAAAAAACTCCGAGTACAGGTACAATGCAAGGTGCTTCACCAGAGGTGCTTAAAGAGACACAGGGTGTTGACACATCACTAAACTAAACTTTGTTTGCTACTCCTACACCGCTAGCAACTCTACTTCGGTGCTTCGCTTTTGGGCGTGCCTCTTTAGCATCCAGCTCAAGAATGTACTTGTCCTATTCCATATATGGCATCGATTGTTGTGGAAGGCAGGGTGCACATTCCCCAGCCTCCACCGCTTACCTTGCCATCCTGGACTCCAGCGCCGTACAACTCGGTTTCCACGCCGCCATGATGCACATTGTTGCGCGATCCTCCCTCTTCCGCCTCATCCAATCTATGACCCTGGTCTCACATGATGCACAAAGGCTATTGATGTGTGCATTACTTTTCGGGTACCTGATGACCCACAAGTATAGGGGGTGTATCGCAGTACTTTCGATAAATAAGAGTGTCGAACCCAACGAGGAGCAGAAGGTGTTGACAAGCAGTTTCGATGAAGGATTCACTGTAAATGCTCACAGACAAGTATTCAGGGGGTTTTGATATAGCAGATGAATAAAGTACAAGTAAGTAAAGTGCGAGAGAAATAATTGCAGAGAGTGGCCCAATCCTTTTTAGCACAAAGGACAAGCCGGTTTGTTTACTTATAATGACCAAACGTTCTTGAGGACACACGGGAATTTAGTCTAGTGCTTTCGCTTCATATAGCTGATTAATCTTCATTGTTTTGATAAGTGTTGTGTGGGTGAACCTATGCTAATGCACCGCCCTTTCTAGGACTAATACATACTTGTGATTATACCCCTTGCAAGCATCCGCAAATACAAGAAAGTAATTAAGATAAATCTAACCACAGCCTTAAACTCTGAGATCCTGCTATCCTCCTGCATCGATATACCAACGGGGGTTTAGGTTTCTGTCACTCCGGCAACCCCGCAATTAGCAAACGAATACAAGATGTATTCCCCTAGGCCCATAAATGGTGAAGTATCATGTAGTCGACGTTCACATGACACCACTAGAAGAATAACACCACAACTTAAATATCATAACATTGAATACTAACCAACATAATTCACTACTAACATTTAGACTTCACCCATGTCCTCAAGAACTAAACGAACTACTCACGAGACATCATATGGAACATGATCAGAGGTGATATGATGATGAATAACAATCTGAACATAAACCTTGGTTCAATGGTTTCACTCAATAGCATCAATAACAAGTAGAAATCAATACCGAGAGACTTTCCCCTATCAAACAATCAAGATCCAACCCTAATTGTTACAGCGGTGACGAGGTGCAGCGGTGGAGATGGCGGTGATGATGATGAAGATCATGGTGATGATGATGGAGATGATGTCCAGCTCGATGACGGTGACGATGGCGTCGATTTCCCCCTCCGGGAGGGAATTTCCCCGGCGGATTTCAGCCTGCCGGAGAGCTCTTTCCTCTCTGGTGTTTTCCGCCCCGCAGAGGCGGCTGTGACTCTTCGCGACTATCCTCTGGAGCTTAGTTTTTCGGGACGAAGAAGTACGCGAAGGAGAGGAGGCCAGAGGGGGATGTGGGCCCCCTCCCCACATGGCGGCGCGGCCAGGGCAGGGCTCGCGCTGGCCTATGAGGGGGGCCCATGGCGGCCCTCCTCGGCTCCCCCTTTTGGCTACCTCCGTCTTCTGGAAAAATAGGATTTTCAGTATAATTCCCGTCAATTGCTGATCTTCTGAAATATTGCATTCTGACGGTGCTTTTTCCAGCAGAATCCTTACTCCGGTGCGCGATTCTTCAATAATCATGAAACATGCAAAATAGATGAAATACCATAAGTATCATCCCTAAATATGAAATATATCAATGAATAACAGTAAATTATGATATAAAATAGTGATGCAAAATGGACGTATCAACTCCCCCCAAGCTTAGACTTCGCTTGTCCCCAAGCGAAGCCGAGCTCGATAAACAAGACCACATGTTTATGGAGTGAAGAGTCGATAAATAAAATACGGACAAGAAGCATCATATCAATTCACACAAGACATTCTAGTAGACAACTTCCTCATATAATTCAACTTGAAACAAGTAGAAGGTAATCACAAATAAAGGTGCATAAGAAATCAATATTGGTGATGGCAAACTTCGTTCTTGGTCGAAGAACAGATTAATCGATTATACTTATCTATTGAGCAGTGCTCTCATATTAAAGCTTATAATAAACTTGCATACTCAATCATAGTAATCTTCTCATAATCATTGATAACCTTAAAAGCTATATTCATTCAGATAAAACTTGTACTAAACAAGGAAGAATAAAAGGCATGATTAAGTAGATCACAATATAGATGGTTGGATCACAACAACTCAATTGCTTGCTTAAGATGGAAGGAAATAGGTTTACTGACTCAACATGAAAATAAAAGAAAGGCCCTTCGCTGAGGGAAGCAGGGATTAAATCATGTGCTAGAGCTTTTAAAGTTTTGGAATCATAAAGAGAGCATAAAAGTAAAGTTTTGAGAGGTGTTTGTTGTTGTCAACGAATGGTAGTGGGTACTCTAACCCCCTTGCCAAACAGACTTCCAAAGAGCGGCTCCCATGAAGGACGTCATCTCTACCAGCAAAGAAGATCATCCCTCTTCTCTTTTGTTTACACATGCATTTTAGTTTATTTAAGGATGACACTCCCCCAACCTTTGCTTACACAAGCCATGGCTAACCGAATCCTCGGGTGCCTTCCAACAATCTCATACCATGGAGGAGTGTCTATTGCAAAATTAATTTGCTTACTGATGAATCAGGGCAAAACATATGAAGAGAGTTATTAATGAAAATTGATTAATTGGGGCTGGGAACCCCGTTGCCAGCTCTTTTGCAAAATTATAGGATAAGTGGATGAAGCCACTAGTCCATTAGTGAAAGTTGCTCAACAAGATTGAAAGATTAAACACCACATACTTCCTCATGAGCTATAAAATATTGACACAAATAAGAGGTAATAGCTTTTGAATTATTTAAAGGTAGCACATGAAGTATTTACTTGGAATGGCAGGGAAATACCACATAGTAGGTAGTTATGGTGGACACTGATGGCGTATGTTTGGTTTAAGGGTTTGGATGCACGAGAAGCATTCCCTCTCAGTACAGGTTTTCGGCTAGCAAGGTTGATTAGCAAGCATAAGAGTTGAGGGAAACAAAAAAATATACATGTGATAGAAACAATCATGCATCTTCCTTGTAAGCACAAACAATTTTAACTTCAGAATACTAAGCTAGGAACTAACAAGAAAGATAATACCATATCTACATGTACTTCCTCTTTTCTAATTAAACTCAAAGTGTTGTTGCTATTGACCAATGCTAAGTTTGCCAAAACCAAATAGATTTACTCAATGCTCCCATAGTGATACCAATACTAACAACAAGATCAATCATAATAATAGAAATTGCAAACTAAAATAAGATGTGCAATATGTAAATGATAAGACTTCTCATTAATATTCCATAACGATAACTCACACCAAGGGATACATAGATAACCAACTAAAGAGAGATACTTCCATACCGCAACGCATCTTATATGATAACTTCCCTACTCATGATATGACACTACTTGATAGTAAAAAGGTAAAAGATAGTGATGATGTGATACCGCGGCACTCCCCCAAGCTTGGAACAAACTAAGGGGGTGCCAATACCGATGATGAATTACTCCTTCGGTGGTGGTGATGGCCCGTTCCTACGACTCTTAAAGATCTCCTTCAGCTTCAGCTTCTCAGTTTGGCAATTCTGCACTAAGACTCGAAGAGATTCATTGTTATCCAAAGATGGCGGTGGTGTCCTTGTGATGGGAATTGAGTGATATTCCAGCATTCCCTGAAGTATCTCCACCTCCCTTCTCAGAGCACGGTATTGATCACAAAACTCATCGGTAACCCGTAGTGCTTCCTCCACAACAGGGAAAGAGTTGAGGCTAAGAGCAGGCGGTAGAGGTCCCTGCAAGTTATGAGAAAAAGAACGTCCGGTGTTAACCGATCCCACCAAGATTGGCTTACACCTCACCGATTGCCGCTTCCTTTTTGTTGGTGACATCCCCTTCACTTCCTCCTTGAATTCTTCTTCCAACTCGGGATCTTGAATATCTTCCTCCAAAGGCTCCTTGTCCTTGTTGTTGGAGACCATGGTGCTTCTAGATCAAAGACAGATCCTGGCAGAAACAGCTCGAAACAAAACACGACGAGAAAACGATATACGGACCTCCAGGGGTCCAGGGGATTATATAGCAAAAAAATTCACGACAAAAGGAAAGCACCAGGTCGAACCAGAGTCGAAGTGGGGCAACGAGGGGCCCTCCTCATAGGGCGGCGCGGCCAGGCTGGGGCCCACGCCGGCCTATGGGGGCACGCCCTCGTGCGTCTCCTCCACTCCGTTTCGATCTCGTAATTTTTCATATTTTCCAAAAGTTGCAAAAACATTGTTCGGAAAGTTAAACACGGACTTTTTCTTACCGATCATCGTTACCTATTCAAAGTCGAACTCTGCAGGACTGTCAACTTGGCCTTTGATGAAAGCTTCCGGAGTTACCACTCAAATAACATCAACATCTTCATTATAAGAATCACCGGAGATATAATGCTTGAATCTTTGTCCATTCACCACTTGTGTGGCATTACCTTGTAGAGAGCTGATTTTAATTGCTCCTGAACGATACACCTCATCAATGACATATGGTCCTTCCCATTTTGAGAGTAATTTCCCTGCAAAAAATCTGAGACGAGACCGATACAATAGGACTTTATCTCCAACATCAAATTCTCTTTTGATAATTCTTCTATCATGCCATTTCTTAACTTTCTCTTTAAAGAGTTTAGCATTTTCATAAGCTTCACTTCTCCATTCATCTAGAGAACTCAATTGTAGCAATCTTTTCTTACCGGCAAGTTTAGGATCTTTATTTAGTTCTCTCACAGCCCAATAAGCTTTGTGCTCTAGTTCTAAAGGTAAATGACAAGATTTCCCATAAACCATTTTATACGGTGACATACCCATAGGATTTTTATAAGCAGTTCTATAAGCCCATAGTGCTTCCTTCAATTTAATAGACCAGTTCTTTCTAGATTTATTAACAGTCTTTTGCAAGATAGATTTAATTTCTCTATTTGATAATTCTACTTGCCCACTAGTTTGAGGATGATAAGCGGAAGCAATTCTATGATTAATACCATATTTAGCAAGAGTTTTTCTAAAACCACCATGAATAAAATGAGAACCTCCATCAGTCATAATATATCTAGGAACTCCAAATCTAGGAAAAATAATATCTAAAAGCATTCTTAAAGAGGGCTGACCATCATCACTTTTTGTAGGTATGGCTTCCACCCATTTAGTAACATAATCAACAGCAACAAGTATATGAGTGTTACCTTCTGAGGAAGGGAAAAGACCCATGAAGTCAAATCCCCAACAATCGAATGGTTCAATAACAAGAGTATAATTCATAGGCATTTCATTGCGTCTAGAGATATTACCAACCCTTTGACATTCATCACAAGATAGAATAAACTTTCTTGCATCTTTGAAGAGAGTTGGCCAATAAAAACCTGATTGTAGAACCTTTTGCGCGGTTCTATCTCCGGCGTGATGTCCTCCATAAACACTACCATGACACTTACCCAATATCTCTTGTTGTTCATATTCGGGAACACATCTTCGCAGAATACCATCCACTCCTTTATATAAGTGTGAGTCATCCCAAAAATAATGCCTCAAGTCATAAAAGAATTTCCTCCTTTGCTGAGCTGAAAAGGTTGGAGGCAAGTACTTGGATACAATAAAGTTAGCATAATCAGCGTACCAAGGACTATCTCGCGAGCTCACCTTTTTTACAGCCAATTGTTCATTTGGAAAACTATCATTAACAGGAAAAGGATCATAAGCAATATTTTCCAATCTAGACAAATTATCAGCAACAGGATTATCAGCACCTTTCCTATCTATAATATGTAAATCAAATTCTTGCAAAAGAAGTACCCATCTAATAAGCCTTGGCTTAGCATCTTTATTTTCCATAAGGTATCTAATTGCAAGCATGATCGGTATGAATTGTAACTTTTGAATCAACAATATAAGATCTAAACTTGTCACAAGGAAAGACTACAACTAATAATTCTTTTTCAGTTGTAGCATAATTTCTTTGAGCAGCATCAAGGGTTTTGCTAGCATAATGAATAACATTCAATTTTTTATCTACTCGCTGTCCAAGAACAGCGCCTACAGCAAAATCACTAGCATCACACATAATTTCAAAAGGTAAATTCCAATCAGGAGGTTCAACTACAGGAGCAGTTGTTAAGGCTTTCTTTAGAGTTTCAAAAGATTCCTTACAATCATCATAAAAAAAAAAGGTACATCTTTTTGAAGAAGATTAGTAAGAGGCTTTGAAATCTTAGAAAAGTCTTTAATAAATCTCCTATAGAACCCAGCATGACCAAGAACACTACGAATACCTTTAACATCCCTAGGATAGGGCATCTTCTCAATTGCTTCAACTTTAGCTCTATCAACTTCAATACCTCTCTCGGAAATTTTATGTCCCAATACAATTCCTTCATTAACCATAAAATGGCACTTCTCCCAATTAAGAACAAGGTTAGTTTCTTCACATCTCTGAAATACTTTATCAAGGTTTCGCAAGCAATTATCAAAAGAATTCCCATAGACAGAAAAATCATCCATGAATACCTCTACAATATTCTCACAAAAGCCATGAAAAATAGCAGACATGCATCTTTGAAAAGTAGCAGGAGCATTACATAAACCAAAAGGCATACGCCTATAAGCATAAGTTCCATAGGGACAAGTAAAAGTGGTTTTCTCTTGATCTTTAGTTTTAACAGCAATTTGTGAAAACCCAGAATAACCATCAAGAAAGCAAAAATGAGTATTTTTAGACAACCTTTCTAACATTTGATCAATAAAGGGTAAAGGGTAATGATCTTTCTTAGTAACTTTATTAACTTTTCAATAATCAATGCACATTCTATACCCTACAACTACTCTTTGAGGGATGAGCTCATCATTATCATTAGGCACAACAGTCATTCCTCCTTTCTTAGGAACACAATGCACAGGACTAACCCATCTACTATCAGCAATAGGATATATAATACCAGCTTCAAGAAGTTTTAATACCTCATTCCTTACCACATCCTTCATCTTCGGAATTAGACGACGTTGATGTTCAACAACAGGCTTTGCATCATCTTCCATATTGATAGCTGATACGTCTCCGACGTATCGATAATTTATTATGTTCCATGCCACATTATTGATGATATCTACATGTTTTATGCATACTTTATGTCATTATTATGCGTTTTCCGGAACTAACCTATTGACGAGATGCCGAAGGGCCAGTTGCTGTTTTCTGCTGTTTTTTGTTCCAGAAATCCTAGTAAGGAAATATTCTCGGAATCGGACGAAATCAACGCCCAGCATCCTATTTTTCCACGAAGCTTCCAAAACACCCGAGAGAGGCCAGAGGGGGCCACTAGGCCCCCAGATGACAGGCCGGCGAGGCCCTAGGGGGGGCGCCCCCTAGTGTGTCACCGCCTCGTCGCCCCTCCGACTCCGCCTCTTCGCCTATATAAAGGTTCCTGACCTAAAAACCACGACACGTTCGACGAAACCAGAGAAAACCTTCCAGAGCCGCCGCCATCGTGAAGCCAAGATCTGGGGGACAGGAGTCTCTGTTCCGGCATGCCGCCGGGACGGGGAAGTGCCCCCGGAAGGCTCCTCCATCGACACCACCGCCATCTTCATCAACGCTGTTGTCTCCCATGAGGAGGGAGTAGTTCTCCATCGAGGCTCGGGGCTGTACCGGTAGCTATGTGGTTAATCTCTCTCCTATGTACTTCAATACAATAATCTCATGAGCTGCCTTACATGATTGCGATTCATATGATGATGCTTGTAATCTAGATGTCATTGTGCTAGTCAAGTGGATTTTACTTATGTGATCTCCGGAGACTCCTTGTCCCACGTGTGTAAAGGTGACAGTGTGTGCACCGTGTGGGTCTCTTAGGCTATATTGCACAGAATACTTATTCACTGTTATGAAGAGCATAGTGAAGTGCTTATTTATATCTCTTTATGATTGCAATGTGTTTTGTATCACAATTTATCTGTGTGCTACTCTAGTGATGTTATTAAAGTAGTTTATTCCTCCTGCACGGTGTAATGGTGACAGTGTGTGCATCGTGTAGTACTTGGCGTAGGCTATGATTGTGATCTCTTGTAGATTATGAAGTTAACTATTGGTATGATGGTATTGATGTGATCTATTCCTCCTTTCGTAGTGTGAAGGTGACAGTGTGCATGCTATGTTAGTACTTGGTTTGGTTATGTTGATCTGTTATGCACTCTAAGGTTATTTAAATATGAACATTGAATATTGTGGGGCTTGTTAACTCCGGCATTGAGGGTTCGTGTAATCCTACACAGTTAGTGGTGTTCATCATCCAACAAGAGAGTGTAGAGTCTAGTATCTATCTATTTATTCTGTTATGTGATCAATGTTGAGAGTGTCCACTAGTGAAAGTATGATCCCTAGGCCTTGTTCCTAAATATCGCTATCGCTGCTTGTTTACTCGTTTTACTGCATCTTTACTTCCTGCAATATTACTACCATCAACTGCACGCCAGCAAGCACTTTTCTGGTGCCGTTACTACTGCTCATATTCATTCATACCACTTGTATTTCACTATCTCTTCGCCGAACTAGTGCACCTATTAGGTGTGTTGGGGACATGATACGTCTCCAACGTATCTATAATTTCTGATGTTCCATGCTTGTTTTATGACAATACCAACATGTTTTGTTCACACTTTATATCATTTTTATGTGTTTTTCGGAACTAACCTATTGACGAGATGCCGAAAGGCCAGTTGCTGTTTTCTGCTGTTTTTGGTTTCAGAAATCCTAGTAAAGAAATATTTTCGGAATCGGACGAAATCAAGACCGAAGGCCTTATAATTCCCGGAAGCTTCCGGAGCACCGGAGAAGAGTTGGAGGGGTGCCGGGGGGCCCACACCACCTGGCCGCGCGGCCCAAGGGGGGGCGCGCCCCCCTATGGTGGCACCACCCCGTGGCCCCTCCGACTCCGATTCTTCGCCTATTTAAGCCGTCGTGACCTAAAAACATCGACAAAAAAGAAGAACCACGATACGGAAAACCTTCCAGAGCCGCCGCCATCGCGAAGCCAAGATCTGGGGGATAGGAGTCTCTGTTCCGGCACCCTGCCGGAGCGGGGAAGTGCCCCCGGAAGGCTTCTCCATCGACACCGCTGCCATCTCCACCGCCATCTTCATCACCGCTGCTGCTCCCATGAGGAGGGAGTAGTTCTCCATCGAGGCTCGGGGCTGTACCGGTAGCTATGTGGTTCATCTCTCTCCTATGTACTTCAATACAATAATCTCATGAGCTGCCTTACATGATTGAGATTCATATGATGATGCTTGTAATCTAGATGTCACTATGCTAGTCAAGTGAGCTTTACTTATGTGATCTCCGGAGACTCCTTGTCCCACGTGTGTAAAGGTGACAGTGTGTGCACCGTGTGGGTCTCTTAGGCTATATTTCACAGAATACTTATTCACCTGTTGAATGGCATAGTGAGGTGCTTATTTATATCTCTTTATGATTGCAATGTGTTTGTATCACAATTTATCTATGTGCTACTCTAGCAATGTTATTAAAGTAGTTTTATTCCTCCTGCACGTGTGCAAAGGTGACGAGTGTGTGCACCGTGTTAGTACTTGGTTTATGCTATGATCATGATCTCTTGTAGATTGCGAAGTTAACTATTGCTATGATAATATTGATGTGATCTATTCCTCCTACATATGCATGAAGGTGACAAGTGTGCATGCTATGCTAGTACTTGGTTTAGTCTTTTGATCTATCTTACACTAAAGGTTACTAAAATATGAGCATTATTGTGGAGCTTGTTAACTCCGGCATTGAGGGTTCGTGTAATCCTACGCAATGTGTTCATCATCCAACAAAAGTGTAGAGTATGCATTTATCTATTCTGTTATGTGATCAATGTTGAGAGTGTCCACTAGTGAAAGTCTAATCCCTAGGCCTTGTTCCTAAATACTGCTATCGCTGCTTGTTTACTGTTTTACTGCGTTACTACTGCTGCGTTACTACTGCTGCGTTACTACTGCTGCGTTACTACTGCTTGTTTACTGTCCTGGGCAAAGCACTATTCTGGTGCCGTTGCTACTACTTATTTATACCACCTGTATTTCACTATCTCTTCGCCGAACTAGTGCACCTATTAGGTGTGTGGGGGAGACAAGAGACTTCTTGCTTTGTGGTTGCGGGGTTGCATGAGAGGGATATCTTTGACCTCTTCCTCCCCGAGATCGATAAACCTTGGGTAATCCACTTAAGGGAAACTTGCTGCTGTTCTACAAACCTCTCGCTCTTGGAGGCCCAACACCTGTCTACAAGAATAGAAGCTCCCGTAGACATCAAGCACTTTTCCGGCGCCGTTGCCGGGGAGGGAAGGTAAACGGCACTCACACATTGGCAAGCCCGGCAACTAAGCACTTTTCCTCCCTCGTCAACTACGCGCCAAGCACTTTTCCGGCGCCGTTGCCGGGGAGGAAAGGTAAAAGGCACTCATACTCCGGTTCCAGTGTAACGGTACTTTTCCGGCGCCATTGTGTTTGTGCTCGAAGCTATTTCCTTTAGATCCTGCAATTGCATCTTTTTGTTTCTTGTTTACACTAGTTTGGCAGAATGGACAACAATGAGCTTCTTATTCTATTTCCTGATTTAAAACATGGATTGTTTGATGCGAAAATTAAAAAACCTATGGAATCTTATTTGCATGCTGGTAGTAATATTAGTATGAACGCTTTGAACGCCACTGTTGATAATGATATAGAAAGTTCTAAGCTTGGGGAAGCTGGTTTTCATGATCTTTTTAGTCCCCCAAGCATTGAGGAGAAAATTTTCTTTGATGATACTATGCCTCCTACACTTGATGATAATAATAATGATAGCTACTTTGTTGAATTTGCTCCCACTATTACTAATAAAATTGATTATGCCTATGTGGAGAGTAATAATTTTATGCATGAGACTCATGATAAGAATGCTTTATGTGATAGTTATATTGTTGAGTTTGCTCATGTTTCTACTGAAAGTTATTATGAGAGAGGAAAATATGGTTGTAGAAATTTTCATGTTACTAAAATGCCTCTCTATGTGCTGAAATTTTTGAAGCTACACTTGTTCTATCTTCCTATGCTTGTTACTTTGATCTTCATGAACTTGTTTATTTACAAGGCTCCTATGCATAGGAAGCATGTTAGACTTAAATGTGTTTTGAATTTGCCTCTTGATGCTCTCTTTTGCTTCAACCACTATTTTTTGCGAGTGCATCATTAAAACTGCTGAGCCCATCTTAATGGCTATAAAGAAAAGAACTTCTTGGGAGATAACCCATGTGTTTATTTTGCTACAGTACTTTGTTTTATATTTGTGTCTTGGAAGTTGTTTACTACTGTAGCAACCTCTCATTATCTTAGTTTTATGTTTTGTTGTGCCAAGTAAAGTCTTTGATAGTAAAGTAAATACTAGATTTGGATTACTGCGCAGTTCCAGATTTCTTTGCTGTCACGAATCTGGGTCTAATTCTCTGTAGGTAACTCAGAAAATTATGCCAATTTACGTGAGTGATCCTAAGATATGTACGCAATTTTCATTCAATTTGGGCATTTTCATTTGAGCAAGTCTGGTGCCTTTTTAAAATTCGTCTTTACGGACTGTTCTGTTTTGACAGATTCTGCCTTTTATTTCGCATTGTTTCTTTCGCTGTGTTGGGTGGATTTCTTTGTTCCATTACCTTCCAGTAGCTTTGAGCAATGTCCGAAGTGTTAAGAATGATTGTGTCACCTCTGAACATGAGAGTTTTTGATTATGCACTAACCCTCTAATGAGTTTGTTTCGAGTTTGGTGTGGAGGAAGTTTTCAAGGGTCAAGAGAGGAGGATGATATACTATGATCAAGGAGAGTGAAAACTCTAAGCTTGGGGATGCCCCGGTGGTTCACCCCTGCATATTCTAAGAAGACTCAAGCGTCTAAGCTTGGGGATGCCCAAGGCATCCCCTTCTTCATCGACAAATTATCAGGTTCCTTCTCTTGAAACTATATTTTTATTCGGCCACATCTTATGTACTTTACTTGGAGTGTCTGTGTGCTTTTGTTTTTGTTTTTGTTTGAATAAATGCTTGTGTGGGAGAGAGACACGCTCCGCTGGTTCATATGAACACATGTGTTCTTAGCTTTTAATTTTCATGGCGAAGTTTCTTCTTCGTTAATTTGTTATATGGTTGGAATTGGAAAATGATACATGTAGTAAATTGCTATAATGTCTTGGATAATTTGATACTTGGCAATTGTTGTGCTCATGTTTAAGCTCTTGCATCATATACTTTGCACCCATTAATGAAGAAATACTTGGAGCTTGCTAATTTGGTTTGCATATTTGGTTTCTCTAGAGTCTAGATAACATCTAGTATTGAGTTTTGAACAACAAGGAAGACGGTATGGAGTCTTATAATGTTTACCATATGTCTTTTATGTGAGTTTTGCTGTACCGTTCATCCTTGTGTTTGTTTCAAATAACCTTGCTAGCCTAAACCTTGTATCGAGAGGGAATACTTCTCATGCATCCAAAATACTTGAGCCAACCACTATGCCATTTGTGTCCACCATACCTACCTACTACATGGTATTTATTCGCCATTCCAAAGTAAATTGCTTGAGTGCTACCTTTAAATTCCATCATTCACCTTTGCAATATATAGCTCATGGGACAAATAGCTTAAAAACTATTGTGGTATTGAATATGTACTTATGCACTTTATCTCTTATTAGGTTGCTTGTTGTGCGATAACCATGCTTCTGGGGACGCGATCAACTATTCTTTGTTGAATATCATGTGAGTTGCTATGCATGTCCGTATTGTCTGAAGCAAGAGAGATCTACCACCTTCATGGTTGGAGCATGCATATTGTTAGAGAAGAACTTTGGGCCGCTAACTAAAGCCATGATTCATGGTGGAAGTTTCAGTTTGGACATATATCCTCAATCTCATATGAGAATAATAATTGTTGCCACATGCTTATGCATTAAAGAGGAGTCCATTATCTGTTGTCCATGTTGTCCCGGTATGGATGTCTAAGTTGAGAATAATCAAAAGCGAGAAATCCAAAATGCGAGCTTTCTCCTTAGACCTTTGTACAGAGCGGCATGGAGGTACCCCATTGTGACACTTGGTCAAAACATGTGCATTGCAAAGATCCGGTAGTCCAAGTTAGTTAGGACAAGGTGCGGGCACTATTAGTATACTATGCATGAGACTTGCAACTTGTAAGATATAATTTACATAACTCATATGCTTTATTACTACCGTTGACAAAATTGTTTCATGTTTTCAAAATAAAAGCTCTAGCACAAATATAGCAATCGATGCTTTCCTCTTTGAAGGACCATTCTTTTACCTTTTATGTTGAGTCAGTTCACCTATCTCTCTCCACCTCAAGAAGCAAACACTTGTGTTAACTGTGCATTGATTCTTACATACTTGCTTATTGCACTTGTTATATTGCTTTGCATTGACAACTATCCATGAGATATACATGTTACAAGTTGAAAGCAAACTGCTTAAACTTTATCTTCCGTTGTGTTGCTTCAATGTCTTTACTTTCAATTTATTGCTTTATGAGTAACTCTTATGCAAGACTTATTGATGCTTGTCTTGAAAGTACTATTCATGAAAAGTCTTTGCTATATGATTCAATTGTTTACTCATTGCATTAACATTGTTTTGAATCGCTGCATTCATCTCATATGCTTTACAATAGTATGATTAAGATTATGTTGGTAGCATGTCACCTCGGAAATTATCTTTTATCGTTTACCTACTCGAGGACGAGTAGGAACTAAGCTTGGGGATGCTGATACGTCTCCAACGTATCTATAATTTCTGATGTTCCATGCTTGTTTTATGACATTACCAACATGTTTTGTTCACACTTTATATCATTTTTATGTGTTTTTCGGAACTAACCTATTGACGAGATGCCGAAAGGGCAGTTGCTGTTTTCTGCTGTTTTTGGTTTCAGAAATCCTAGTAAAGAAATATTTTCGGAATCGGACGAAATCAAGACCGAAGGCCTTATAATTCCCGGAAGCTTCCGGAGCACCGGAGAAGAGTCGGAGGGGTGCCAGGGGGGGCCCACACCACCTGGCCGCGCGGCCCAAGGGGGGGGGCGCGCCCCCCTATGGTGGTACCACCCCGTGGCCCCTCCGACTCCGATTCTTCGCCTATTTAAGCCGTCGTGACCTAAAAACATCGACATAAAAGAAGAACCACGATACGGAAAACCTTCCAGAGCCGCCGCCATCGCGAAGCCAAGATCTGGGGGACAGGAGTCTCTGTTCCGGCACCCTGCCGGAGCGGGGAAGTGCCCCCGGAAGGCTTCTCCATCGACACCACTACCATCTCCACCGCCATCTTCATCACCGCTGCTGCTCCCATGAGGAGGGAGTAGTTCTCCATCGAGGCTCGGGGCTGTACCGGTAGCTATGTGGTTCATGTCTCTCCTATGTACTTCAATACAATAATCTCATGAGCTGCCTTACATGATTGAGATTCATATGATGATGCTTGTAATCTAGATGTCACTATGCTAGTCAAGTGAGTTTTACTTATGTGATCTCCGGAGACTCCTTGTCCCACGTGTGTAAAGGTGACGAGTGTGTGCACCGTGTGGGTCTCTTAGGCTATATTTCACGGAATACTTATTCACTGTTGAATGGCATAGTGAGGTGCTTATTTATATCTCTTTATGATTGCAATGTGTTTGTATCACAATTTATCTATGTGCTACTCTAGCAATGTTATTAAAGTAGTTTTATTCCTCCCGCACGTGTGCAAAGGTGACGATGTGTGCACCGTGTTAGTACTTGGTTTATGCTATGATCATGATCTCTTGTAGATTGCGAAGTTAACTATTGCTATGATAATATTGATGTGATCTATTCCTCCTACATATGCATGAAGGTGACGAGTGTGCATGCTATGCTAGTACTTGGTTTAGTCTTTTGATCTATCTTACACTAAAGGTTACTAAAATATGAGCATTATTGTGGAGCTTGTTAACTCCGGCAATGAGGGTTCGTGTAATCCTACGCAATGTGTTCATCATCCAACAAAAGTGTAGAGTATGCATTTATCTATTCTGTTATGTGATCAATGTTGAGAGTGTCCACTAGTGAAAGTCTAATCCCTAGGCCTTGTTCCTAAATATCGCTATCGCTGCTTGTTTACTCGTTTCTATCGCGTTACTACTGCTGCGTTACTACTGCTGCGTTACTACTGCTGCGTTACTGTCCTGGGCAAAGCACTTTTCTGGTGCCGTTGCTACTACTTATTTATACCACCTGTATTTCACTATCTCTTCGCCGAACTAGTGCACCTATTAGGTGTGTTGGGGACACAAGAGACTTCTTGCTTTGTGGTTGCGGGGTTGCATGAGAGGGATATCTTTGACCTCTTCCTCCCCGAGATCGATAAACCTTGGGTAATCCACTTAAGGGAAACTTGCTGCTGTTCTACAAACCTCTCGCTCTTGGAGGCCCAACACTGTCTACAAGAATAGAAGCTCCCGTAGACATCAGGACACAAGAGACTTCTTGCTTTGTGGTTGCAGGGTTGCATGAGAGGGATATCTTTGACCTCTTCCTCCCTGAGTTCGATAAACCTTGGGTGATCCACTTAAGGGAAACTTTATGCTGTTCTACAAACCTCTGCTCTTGGAGGCCCAACACTGTCTACAAGAATAGAAGCACCCGTAGACATCAAGCACTTTTCTGGCGCCGTTGCCGGGGAGGAAAGGTAAACGGCACACACACACCGGACCCCGGCAACTAGCCACTTTTCTGGCGCCGTTGCCGGGGAGGAAAGGTAAAAGGCACTCATACTTCGGTCCCAGGTAAAGTACTTTTCTGTTGCCGTTGTGTGTGTGCTCGAAGCTATTTCCTTTAGATCCTGCAATTGCATCTTTTTGTTTCTTGTTTACACTAGTTTGGCATAATGGACAACAATGAGCTTCTTATTCTATTTCCTGATTTAAGACATGGATGGTTTGATGCGAAAATTAAAAAACCCATGGAACATATTAGTATGAACACTTTGAATACCATTGTTGCTAATGATATAGAAAGTTCTAAGCTTGGGGAAGCTGGCTTTGATGAGCATGATCTTTTTAGTCCCCCAAGCATTGAGGAGAAAATTTACTTTGATGATACTTTGCCTCCTATTTATGATGATTATAATGATAGTAGTCTTTTAGTACCGCCTGTTATGGAGGATAAATTTGATTATGATTACAATATGCCTCCTATATTTTATGATGAGAATAATAATGATAGCTACTTTGTTGAATTTGCTCCCACTATTACCAATAAAATTGACTATGCTTATGTGGAGGGTAATGATACTTTTATGCATGTGAATAAAGATGTTTTATGTGATACTTATATTGTTGCTCATGATGCTACTGGACATTATTATGAGAGAGGAAAATATGGTTGTAGAAATTTTCATGTTACTAAAATACCTCTCTATATGCTTAAAATTTTGAAATTGAGCTTGTCTAGTTTTCCTATGCTTATTGCATTATGCCTACATAACTTGTTTATTTACAAGATTCCTTTTCATAGGAAGCATGTTAGACTTAAATGTGTTTTGAATTTGCCTCTTGATGCTCTCTTTTGCTTCAAATACTATCTCTTGCGAGTGCATCATTAAAACTGCTGAGCCCATCTTAATGGCTATAAAGAAAGAACTTCTTGGGAGATAACCCATGTGTTTATTTTACTACAGTACTTTTGTTTTATATTTGAGTCTTGGAAGTTGTTACTACTGTAGCAACCTCTCCTTATCTTATTTTTATCGCATTGTTGTGCCAAGTAAAGTCTTTGATAGTAAGGTTCATACTAGATTTGGATTACTGCGCAGAAACAGATTTTTTGCTGTCACAAATATGGGCCTAATTCTCTGTAGGTAATTCAAAAAATTATGCCAATTTACGTGAGTGATCCTCATATATGTACGCAACTTTCATTCAATTTGGGCATTTTCATCTGAGCAAGTCTGGTGCCTCAATAAAATTCGTCTTTACGGACTGTTTTGTTTTGACAGATTCTGCCTTTTATTTCGCATTGCTTCTTTCGCTGTGTTCGGTGGATTTCTTTGTTCCATTACCTTCCAGTAGCTTTGAGCAATGTCCAGAAGTGTTAAGAATGATTGTGTCACCTCTGAACATGTGAATTTTTGATTATGCACTAACCCTCTAATGAGTTTGTTTCGAGTTTGGTGTGGAGGAAGTTTTCAAGGGTCAAGAGAGGAGGATGATATACTACGATCAAGGAGAGTGAAAGCTCTAAGCTTGGGGATGCCCCCATGGTTCATCCCTGGATATTATAAGAATACTCAAGCATCTAAGCTTGGGGATTCCCAAGGCATCCCCTTCTTCATCGACAAATTTATCAGGTTCCTCCCTTGAAACTATATTTTTATTCGGTCACATCTTATGTACTTTACTTGGAGCGTCTGTTTGCTTTTATTTTTGTTTGTGTTTGAATAAATTCATGCTTGTGTGGGAGAGAGACACGCTCCGCTGGTTCATATGAACACATGTGTTCTTAGCTTTTAATGTTCATGGCGAAGGTGAAACTGCTTCGTTAATTGTTATATGGTTGGAAACGGGAAATGCTACATGTGGTAATTGATAAAATGTCTTGGATAATTTGATACTTGGCAATTGTTGTGCTCATGTTTAAGCTCTTGCATCATATACTTTGCACCCATTAATGAAGAAATACATAGAGCTTGCTAAAATTTGGTTTGCATAATTGGTCTCTCTAAAGTCTAGATAATTTCTAGTATTGAGTTTGAACAACAAGGAAGACGGTGTAGAGTCTTATAATGTTTACAATATGTCTTTTATGTGAGTTTTGCTGCACCGGTTCATCCTTGTGTTTGTTTCAAATAACCTTGCTAGCCTAAACCTTGTATCGAGAGGGAATACTTCTCATGCATCAAAAATCCTTGAGCCAACCACTATGCCATTTGTGTCCACCATACCTACCTACTACATGGTATTTCTCCGCCATTTCCAAAGTAAATTGCTTGAGTGCTACCTTTAAATAATTCAAAATTTATCACCTCTGATTTGTGTCAATGTTTTATAGCTCATGAGGAAGTATGTGGTGTTTATCTTTCATTCTTGTTGGGCAACTTTCACCAATGGACTAGTGGCTTCATCCGCTTATCCAATAATTTTGCAAAAAGAGCTGGCAATGGGATTCCGAGTCCCAAATTAATCAACCTTCATTAATAATTCTCTTCACATGTTTTGCTCTGATTCATCAGTAAGCAACTTAATTTTGCAAATAGACACTCCTTCATGGTATGTGAATGTTGGAAGGCACCCGAGGATTCGGTTAGCCATGGCTTGTGTAAGCAAAAGGTTGGGAGGAGTGTCATCCATAAATAAAACTAAAATACATGTGTAAACAAAAGAGAAGAGGGATGATCTACCTTGCTGGTAGAGATAACGTCCTTCATGGGAGCCGCTCTTTGAATGTTTGTCTGGCAAGGGGGTTAGAGTGCCCACTACCATTCGTTGACAACAACATACACCTCTCAAAATTTCACTTTTATGCTCTCTTTATGTTTTCAAAACCAAAGCTCTAGCACAAATATAGCAATCAATGCTTCCCTCTGCGAAGGGCCATTCTTTTACCTTTTATGTTGAGTCAGTTCACCTATCTCTCTCCACCTCAAGCAGCAAACACTTGTGTGAACTGTGCATTGATTCCTACATACTTGCATATTGCACTTGTTATATTACTTTACATTGACAATATCCATGAGATATACATGTTATAAGTTGAAAGCAACCGCTGAAACTTAATCTTCCTTTGTGTTGTTTCAATACCTTTACTATGAATTTATTGCTTTATGAGTTAACTCTTATCCAAGACTTATTCATGCTTGTCTTGAAAGTACTATTCATGAAAAGTCTTTGCTTTATGATTCAGTTGTTTACTCATGTCATTACCATTGTTTTGATCGCTGCATTCATTACATGTGTTTACAATAGTATGATCAAGGTTATGATGGCATGTCACTCCAGAAATTATCTTTGTTATCGTTTACCTGCTCGGGGCGAGCAGGAACTAAGCTTGGGGATGCTGATACGTCTCCGACGTATCGATAATTTCTTATGTTCCATGCCACATTATTGATGATATCTACATGTTTTATGCATACTTTATGTCATTATTATGCGTTTTCCGGAACTAACCTATTGACGAGATGCCGAAGGGCCAGTTGCTGTTTTCTGCTGTTTTTTGTTCCAGAAATCCTAGTAAGGAAATATTCTCGGAATCGGACGAAATCAACGCCCAGCATCCTATTTTTCCACGAAGCTTCCAGAACACCCGAGAGAGGCCAGAGGGGGGCCACTGGGCCCCCAGATGACAGGCCGGCGCGACCCTAGGGGGGGCGCGCCCCCCTAGTGTGTCACCGCCTCGTCGCCCCTCCGACTCCGCCTCTTCGCCTATATAAAGGTCCCTGACCTAAAAACCATGACACATTCGACGAAACCAGAGAAAACCTTCCAGAGCCGCCGCCATCGCGAAGCCAAGATCTGGGGGACAGGAGTCTCTGTTCCGGCACGCCGCCGGGACGGGGAAGTGCCCCTGGAAGGCTCCTCCATCGACACCACCGCCATCTTCATCAATGCCGCTGTCTCCCATGAGGAGGGAGTAGTTCTCCATCGAGGCTCGGGGCTGTACCGGTAGCTATGTGGTTAATATCTCTCCTATGTACTTCAATACAATAATCTCATGAGCTGCCTTACATGATTGAGATTCATATGATGATGCTTGTAATCTAGATGTCATTGTGCTAGTCAAGTGGACTTTACTTATGTGATCTCCGGAGACTCCTTCTCCCACGTGTGTAAAGGTGACAGTGTGTGCACTGTGTGGGTCTCTTAGGCTATATTTCACAGAATACTTATTCACTGTTATGAAGAGCATAGTGAAGTGCTTATTTATATCTCTTTATGATTGCAATGTGTTTTGTATCACAATTTATCTGTGTGCTACTCTAGTGATGTTATTAAAGTAGTTTATTCCTCATGCACGGTGTAATGGTGACAGTGTGTGCATCGTGTAGTACTTGGCGTAGGCTATGATTGTGATCTCTTGTAGATTATGAAGTTAACTATTGCTATGATGGTATTGATGTGATCTATTCCTCCTTTCGTAGTGTGAAGGTGACGAGTGTGCATGCTATGTTAGTACTTGGTTTGGTTATGTTGATCTGTTATGCACTCTAAGGTTATTTAAATATGAACATTGAATATTGTGGAGCTTGTTAACTCCGGCATTGAGGGTTCGTGTAATCCTACACGGTTAGTGGTGTTCATCATCCAACAAGAGAGTGTAGAGTCTAGCATCTATCTATTTATTCTGTTATGTGATCAATGTTGAGAGTGTCCACTAGTGAAAGTATGATCCCTAGGCCTTGTTCCTAAATATCGCTATCGCTGCTTGTTTACTTGTTTTACTGCATCTTTACTTCCTGCAATATTACTACCATCAATCGCACGCCGACAAGCAGTTTTACGGTGCCGTTACTACTGCTCATATTCATTCATACCACTTGTATTTCACTATCTCTTCGCCGAACTAGTGCACCTATTAGGTGTGTTGGGGACACAAGAGACTTCTTGCTTTGTGGTTGCAGGGTTGCATGAGAGGGATATTTTTGACCTCTTCCTCCCTGAGTTCGATAAACCTTGGGTGATCCACTTAAGGGAAACTTGCTGCTATTCTACAAACCTCTGCTCTTGGAGGCCCAACACTGTCTACAAGAATAGAAGCACCCGTAGACATCAATAGCATGTTGGCAAATAGAGGGAGAAATCCCCTTCAAGTCATCAAGAGTATAGCCAATAGCTCCTCGGTGTTTCTTCAATATTTCCAATAACCTATCTTCCTCAATATCTGAAAGCTTAGAACTAATAATAACAGGATATATTTTCTTATCATCAATATGAGCATACTTAAGATTATCAGGCAACGGCTTTAAATCAAAAACAGGATCTTCCTTTGGTGGTGGTGTTGTACCTAAATCTTCAACCGGCAAGTCATGTTTAAGAATAGGTTGACGAAGGAAAATTTCATCAAGCTCATTTCTTTCCTCCCTAAAGACTTCACTCTCACTATTCTCCAAATGCTGCTGCAAAGGATTATTAGGAGCAAGAGCAATAGACGCACACTGTTCAACTCTAAAATCATTATTACAGCTTTATAAGGAGTTTTGGCAAATTTAGAGAAATTAAACTCATAAGATTCACCAGCAAATTTAGTCATAATTTTTTCCTTCTTGCAATCTATAACAGCTCCACAAGTATTTAGAAAAGGTCTACCAAAAATAATAGGACAATACTTACTAGCAGCAGAACCAAGTACCAAAAAGTCAGCAGGATATTTAATCTTACCACATAGAACTTCCACATCTCGAACAATACCAATAGGAGAGATAGTTTCTCTATTAGCTAGCCGAATAACCACATCAATATCTTCAAGTTCAAAGAACCAATTTAATGCATGATCTCCGTATAAAGCTCATAAGGAATGGCGCTAATACTTGCACCAATGTCGCATAAACCATAATAACAATGATCACCAATTCTAATAGAGAGCATAGGAACACTGGCTTTCCTAGACTTATTAGGATGCGAAACAATATTAGAAGCATCTTCACATAAAATAATATGACCATCTTCTACATTTTCAGTCACGAGATCTTTAACTATTGCAACAGCAGGTTCAACCTTTATTTGTTCTTCAGGTTCTATAGGTTTCTTTGCACTTTTATTAACCGCACTAGATATAACAGAGTACTCCTTCATTTTAGCAGGGAAAGGAGTTTTTCCAATATAAGCTTCAGGAAGAATATGATCAACAATTTCAATTATAGCACATTTATTTATAGATGGATCAGTTTTATCTTTATAAGGTTCATGATACTTATCAAAATTCTTCCTAGGCAATTCAAAGTGAGAGGCAAAAGCTTTATAAAAGTTTGCAACGACTTGAGAATCAAGACCATAAGTAGCACTCATATTACGAAATTCATCAGTATCCATAAAAACTTCAATGCATTTATAATCATAGTTTATACCTGACTCTCTATCTTTGTCGTTCTCCCATCCTTCGGTATTCTCCTGGATCCGATCAAGAAGGTCCCTTTTAAACTCTTCTTTGTTGCGTGTAAATGATCCAGAACAAGAAGTATCCAGCAAAGTCTTATCTTGAAAAGACAGTCTTGCATAGAAATTATCAATAATAATATTACCAGGAAGCTCATGAATGGGGCATTTGAGCATTAAAGACTTCAATCTCCCCCATGCTTGGGCAATACTTTCTCCATCATGAGGCCAGAAATTATATATGCGGTTCCGATCTTTGTGAATTTCACTTGGAGGATAGAATTTAGAATAAAATAAAGGCACAATGTCCTCCCAATCAAGAGAATCCCTATTCTTCAGCAATTTATACCAATGCGCTGCTTTACCAGACAGCGATATAGAGAATAGTTTCTTCCTAACTTCATCCATAGAAATACCTGCACATTTGAATAACCCGCATAATTCATGTAAAAACAGTAAATGATCACCAGGATGGACAGTTCCATCCCCTTCATAGCGATTATCCACAACACGTTCAATAATTTTCATAGGTGTTTTGTATGGAACCTCTTTCTCACCTGGCGCCTCATCCACTACCTTTGCAGCAGTAGTAGATTTTCCAAAGAGAAATTCAAGAGAAGACCTCTCCATAATGAATTATAGCAGCAGGTAGAAATAAAAACAGCACGTACAGTAAAAGTTTCCCTTACCAATTCCACTTACCAATAGCGCTTCACTCCCCGGCAACGGCGCCAGAAAATAGTCTTGATGACCCACAAGTATAGGGGGTGTATCGCAGTACTTTCGATAAATAAGAGTGTCGAACCCAACGAGAAGCAGAAGGTGTTGACAAGCAGTTTCGATGAAGGATTCACTGTAAATGCTCACAAACAAGTATTCAGGGGGTTTTGATATAGCAGATAAATAAAGTACAAGTAAGTAAAGTGCGAGAGAAATAATTGCAGCGAGTGGCCCAATCCTTTTTAGCACAAAGGACAAGCCGGTTTGTTTACTTATAATGACCAAACGATCTTGAGGACACACGGGAATTTAGTCTAGTGCTTTCGCTTCATATAGTTGATTAATCTTCATTGTTTTGATAAGTGTTGTGCGGGTGAACCTATGCTAATGCACCGCCCTTTCTAGGACTAATACATACTTGTGATTATACCCCTTGCAAGCATTCGCAAATACAAGAAAGTAATTAAGATAAATATAACCACAGCCTTAAACTCTGAGATCCTGCTATCCCTCCTGCATCGATATACCAACGGGGGTTTAGGTTTTTGTCACTCCGGCAACCTCGCAATTAGCAAACGAATACAAGATGTATTCCCCTAGGCCCATAAATGGTGAAGTATCATGTAGTCGACGTTCACATGACACCACTAGAAGAATAACACCACAACTTAAATATCATAACATTGAATACTAACCAACATAATTCACTACTAACATTTAGACTTCACCCATGTCCTCAAGAACTAAACGAACTACTCATGAGACATCATATGGAACATGATCAGAGGTGATATGATGATGAATAACAATCTGAACATAAACCTTGGTTCAATGGTTTCACTCAATAGCATCAATAACAAGTAGAAATCAATACTGGGAGAGTTTCCCCTATCAAACAATCAAGATACAACCCTAATTGTTACAGCGGTGACGAGGTGCAGCGGTGGAGATGGCGGTGATGATGATGAAGATGATGGTGATGAGGATGGAGATGATGTACAGCTCGATGACGGTGACGATGGCGTCGATTTCCCCCTTCGGGAGGGAATTTCCCCGACGGATTTCAGCCTGCCGGAGAGCTCTTTCCTCTCTGGTGTTTTCCGCCCCGCAGAGGCGGCTGTGACTCTTCGCGACTATCCTCTGGAGCTTAGGTTTTCGGGACGAAGAAGTACGCGAAGGAGAGGAGGCCAGAGGGGGCTGTGGGCCCCCTCCCCACATGGCGGCGCGGCCAGGGCAGGGCCCGCGCCGGCCTATGAGGGGTGGCCATGGCGGCCCTCCTCGGCTCCCCCTTTTGGCTACCTCCATCTTCTGGAAAAATAGGATTTTCAGTATAATTCCCGTCAATTGCTGATCTTCCGAAATATTGCATTCTGACGGCGCTTTTTCTAGCAGAATCCTGACTCCGGTGCGCGATTCTCCAATAATCATGAAACATGCAAAATAGATGAAATAACATAAGTATCATCCCTAAATATGAAATATATCAATGAATAACAGTAAATTATGATATAAAATAGTGATGCAAAATGGACGTATCAGTACCCAAAATTGCTATACCCGGTACAGATTACGAAGATGGACCGGCGCAAGGACTCGACAAGCTGGAACCACAAGGAATATCAACTTGGATTACAAGAAAGAAGACTTCAATACGAATTCTACTAATGCTCTTGTAAACTCTAGTCTAGTTGATATATAAAGAAAGGTAGGGGCACCCCTAAGGGCATATTCACAATCATAAAACATGGATGCAATAGCCTAAACATCGCAACCCGCATATTAGAACTAGACTAGATATAACAACTCCGCATATGGCAGACCCCCTGTACACATATATTCATATAGTGGATTGCTAGCAGGACGTAGCGATCCTCCACCGCGGGGACGTGAATCTCGGTACGTCGTGTGCCTTCTAGCTCCCGGAATCTCTATCGTCGCCTTCCGTCAACTCTAAACCCCTTATGGTGGGTATTACCGAGGAATGGATTTTGTTATTCGAACGAAATCCTTCGTCTATAACAGCCAGGCAGACTGTATCTGGTTGAATAGTCTACTTCATCAAGGATCAACTTTATCATCCATGCTTCCGCCAAGTCAGATCGGAAGTTGCGTGTGCGGGTTCGAAAGCTAAGTGCGCTCATCATCAGTCTAGAGAGATTGATCCTCCCGTGACGCACGAGGTAGCCAAAATCCAAAGAAGAAAAGGTAACGGGGTGACGTATCGGATCAAAATACCAAAGCCCTCACTGGCAGGCGATTAAAAAATCAATCGGGCACTGCCATCACGTGAAAAGCTACGAAGCCAAACTATTGTTACTACCTCGAGGTGATATTATTTCAGTCTTTTCCTAGATTTAGTCAGATTTCAATAAGAGTTTCATGATTACTACTTCTCACCGTGCATGAGTTGTAGAGTACATATGAAACGTATGTCATGATTAATCGGGTGAATAGGACACCTAGGTATTATTTTTGGGAAAATATACTAGGAGGCGCCGCACGCGTGTCTCACCATGCGGTGGTTACGTCAAGATTTGCGCGTCGCGATCTAAGGAGCGCCACACAAGGATGACACAACCAACCTTATCGCTTCGCTCTTATCCCTTCACGAGCTATCATGTCCACTCGTTCCCCCGTCTCTCACCAAAATCGTCACGGGAGCGCTCCACCAATTCGCCGCCGACGAGCAGCACGACGCACGGAGGACTCCGGAAGGACACCGACGACGAGGAGGCTTCCGCCCCTAGCTATCCTGGGCAGCTGCCCTCGCCTGCGCCGTGCTCGTCGTCACGCGCCTCAGCCTCAGCCACCGCGCTCCGCCGTCGAGTACCCGCTCATCTCCTCCCTCAAGGCCCTGCGCCGCCTCGTCTTCTCCCTGCCCACCGCCTCGTGCTTGCTCCCGGTCGCCACGATGTGGCCCGTCCTCGACGACGTCCACTCCGAGAAGGCCGACGCCGCCATCACCTCCGCCTCCCTCACCGCACTCCACAAGGCCATGGCGCTCAGGGGCACTCCCTCCCGGGCTCCGCGCTAAGGAAGGACGTCGACGCCATCGCCAGTTGCCGATTCGAAGCCAGGGCAGAGGGCAACGCCGAGGAAGCCATGTTGATGCGGATGTTGCAGGCGTTGCGCGCCTAGGCCGCCCCCGCGCTGGGAGACCAGCACCGCCGTCAACATCTTCTTTTCGCGTCGCACCAGTGCATGTGTACGGCGACTTGCGTGATTTTTTACCTCATCTTTTTCCTCTCAACCTACATCTCCGTATGTTGTTTTATCAGTGGAGATTTTAGTGGATTTTTTTATGTGAACTATCTCGCGAGTAATCGAGTATACCCTGAATTGCATGTGTCTCCAACTTTTTGGAAGACAAAGGATTCATGGTATTTTTCAGTAGAAAGTTCACTAGCAATTATGAATTGGAAATTTGGCAGCTAGAAAATTTAAATTTGGCATTTAGAATTGAATTTTGGCATAGTTGCAGGAAACACAGTCTAGTTGTTCCTAATTAATGGGGTAGTTTTTGATAATTAACCTGGTAGTCATTTTAAAATAATCCGGTAGCTACTAAGAAATTTGGCATCTACTCAGAGGCAACACCCATAGTTCTTGTTTACTAACGTGGTATTATTGCTAATTAATCGGAGAGTTATTTCTAATTAATCTGATAGTTATTGCAAAATAATCTGGTAGCTACTAATAATTAATCATTAATCTGATAGTTACTGCTAATTAATCATATAATTATTGCTAGTACAAAAAGTGGCATTTGTTCTAAAAATCGGGTAGCTTCTCCCAAAATAACCTGGAAACTGTTGTCATAAAACGGTAGCTGACTCAATTTAAAAGTTCACATTATTGTGTATAATTATTTTATGAAACTTGGTCTAAAATTTTAGCCCATCTTATATTTTTTGACAAGAAAGAGAGGTTATGCTTTTGGTTGACCAGCGGGAACAAAGGATGCATGTCTAAGTTAACAAACTGCATGTGCGCCAGTGGGGCCGTCAAGCAGCACGCGAAGCGCTCAACAAGAAGGTTACTTTTCACATGGTGGGGCCAAATAATCTGTCGCACGGATCAGGCGGCAGTGCGGCGCCGCCGGGTAGCACTGTCCATTATTTTTATGTACATGATAATTAATGGCGTATTTATTTGTATTACGTGCGAGGGATTCGTCCATGAGCGGGCACTAGCCAGGGCGAACTCGCCATCCGCTAGAAAAACTATCAGCTTCGCTCTTCGCCGCGGTCGTCAAAAACTTCAACTACGGCGGAACAACCTTCGACTACCCCGTCGCGTCTATTACTCCTGACCATGCGTCGGGATACTATTTCAAATACATCCACTTCATCGACTACTACTTTCCTATATGGATCAACCATCGAGTTCATCAACGAAGAACATCCGATACAAAAATATCAGGTACTATATTTCTAATTAATTAGTACTTGCAAAATTTATTTGGCCAGATATTTTCGTCCATGCTATTATTTGTGCGCAAATTTGCGCACTACAGATTGAAACAAAACTTCGACTACTCTACTCGGTTGACCGCGCCCGCCGTCGCGCACTCGTCTCACTCGGAGGCTCGCCTGTCGCATCGTGGACTCGATAGCTCACTAGTCGCAGATCCGCCATATCAATCGCGTCTTCCTCATCGGGCACGCCGGCCAGGCGCCGCGCAGCTACATCAACTATTTCTAGTTGGGCAATTACTTCAACTTCGCCCACTACATCAACTATTTCTGGTCGGGCGATTACTTCAACTGCGTCCGCTACATCGACTATTTCTGTCTGCGCAATTACTTCGACTGCGTCCACCATGCGACCTGCTTCCACATTGGCTTCACCGCAGCCGAGCTAATGGCTTCATCGTCTATGGTTATCAATGGATTTACCTTCTTCGTCTCTGGATATATTTTCCCCCGATGCACTCCCGGGTCACTAGCTTCATCATCTATGAATATTAATGGATTTATCTTCTATGGCTATATAATATTGACCCGATACTTTCCCGGGTCAGTGAATTCATCGTCTGTAATATTCAATAGGTATCATCTTATATAATATTGACCCAATGCACTCCCATCGGGAGCGCTGAAATTACTCGGGGGCTCCTAGAATATCTTCGACTATTGCATCGTCAAAATCATCAAATCCTCTATAACATCGTCAAAATCATCGACTCCTCTGGGACATCAAAATCATCGACTCCTCAGCGACATCTTCAAAATCATCAACTCCTCCGTGACATCATCAAAATCATTCAAATATTCTCACAACTCAAAAGAAATCTACGGTATTCGACTTAGCATTTTACATCCTATACATGACTACTTCATATTCATCTACAGGCTCGGGGGTTACTCCCATCGGGAGTGCTGGCCGCGCACCCGATAAAAAGATGGAAGCCTCGTCGATAAAGAAGAATGAACTCGAAGGTTCTAACAATCCAGCTCTTCGGCTTCTCTCGAAGCTTGCACTGTTTTGAAGACCCGATAGATTTAAAAGTATCAGATGATGGGATAATTTGAAGACGTCGACATCAACATCAAACTCTTCTAGTAGTACAACTTGATTCTACGCACAGTTGCAAGCACCCATCCATAGACTCGGGGGCTACTCCCATCGGGAGCGCTGGTCGGGCACCCGATAAAGAATAACTTTGACTCTACATCAAGCACAAGATTCAACAGATAATCAAGACATTCGGGCAATGACAACTTTAGTCCCTGCCCAAAGCTTCACTTCGGCCAGACACTCGGGGCTACTGATGTGGGCATTACCCTTCGGGTACCCAACATTGCTCTACCCGGTACAGATTATGAAGATGGACCAGCGCATGGACTCGACAAGCTGGACCCACAAGGAATAGCAACTTGGATTACAAGAAAGAAGACTCCAATACGAATTCTACTAGAACTCTTGTAAACCCTAGTCTGGTTGATATATAAAGCCAGGCAGGGGCACCCCTGAGGGCATATTCAGAAACAGAAAACATAGATCGATACGCCTAGACATCGCAACCCGCATATTAGAACTAGACTAGATATAACAACTCCGTCTATGCCCCCCTGTACACATATATTCATATAGTGGATTGCTAGCAGGACGTAGCGATCCTCCACCACGGAGACGTGAACCTAGGTACGTCGTGTGCCTTCTTGCTCCCGGAATCTCCATCATTGCCTTCCGTCACCCCTAAGCCCCTCATGGTGGGCATCGCCGAGGAACCGCCTCGTCAGCTATAGTTGCCTACGGGTCATACATGCGGGAAGGAACTCACTCTATCCATAAAAAGAATGTCTCGATTTTATTTTAAAATTTGCATGTATACATACAACAAATCTAGATACATGCATATTTTAACAAAGTTCATACATTCTTATTTTCATGGATAAAGGGAGTAGAACACAAGAGTGATGTCTACGCACGCTTCTATTCCTGTAGACAGTGTTGGGCCTCCAAGAGCAGAGGTTTGTAGAACAGCAGCAAGTTGTCCTTAAGTGAATCACCCAAGGTTTATCGAACTCAGGGAGGTAGAGGTCAAAGATATCCCTCTCAAGCAACCCTGCAATTAAGATACAAGAAGTCTCTTGTGTCCCCAACACACCTAATACACTTGTCAGATGTATAGGTGCACTAGTTCGGCGAAGAGATAGTGAAATACAAGTAATATGGATGATTATAAGTAGTAATTACAATCTGAAATAAAAATGGCAGCAAGCAAACATGTAGCAGAACTTGTTGGAAACGGTGTTTCAATGCTTAGAAACAAGGCCTAGGCATCATACTTTCACTAGTGGACACTCTCAACAATGATCACATAATTTAATAAATAAATAAATGCTACTCTCAAACACTCTCTTGTTGGATAACAAATACCATTCATTGTGAAGGGCTGCAAAAGCACACCTCAAGCCGGAGTAAACAAGCTCCACAACGTCATAAAGGAATCACACACGATGCGCACACTGTCACCATCACACCGTGGAGAGTGAATCCGGAATTCATATTAAAGTAACCTCTAGAGTGCATAATAGACAAGAGTAACATCTACATATCCAACTAGATTACAAAGCTCATGATCACATAAAGATCACACCATGGGAGAGAGAGATGAACCACATAGATACCGGTAGAGCCCTCAGCCTCGGGGGAGAACTACTCCCTCCTCATCATGCGAGTCAGCAGCGGCGATGAAGATGGCGGTGGTGTCGATGGAGATGGATTCCGGGGGCACTTCCCTGTCCCGGCGGCGTGCCGGAACAGAGACTTCTGTCCCCCGAACTTGGCTTCGCGATGACGGCGGCTACGTAACTCTTCATGGAATATGACTGATCGTCCTAGGGTTTTCGGAGACGGAGGAATATATAGGCAGAAGGGCAGCCTTAGAGGGGCCAGGGGGTGGCCTCCCCATACCTGGGCGCGCCAGGAGGGTGGGCCGCCCCCCCTATGGTGTGGCCCCCCTGCTGGCCGTCTCCGACTCTTCTTCGATGTTCTGGAATCCTCCGTGGAAAATAGGGCCGTCGGATTTTGTTTCGTCCAATTCCGAGAATATTTCCTGTGTAGGATTTCTGAAACCAAAAACAGCAGAAAACAGGAACTGGCGCTTCGGCATCTTGTTAATAGGTTAGTACCGGAAAATGCATCAAAATGATATGAAGTATGAATAAAACATGTAGGTATTGTCATAAAACTAGCATGGAACATAAGAAATTATAGATACGTTGGAGACGTATCAAGCATCCCCAAGCTTAGTTCATACTCGCCCTCGAGTAGGTAAACGATAAAAGAATAATTTCTGAAGTGACATGTGATACGTCCAAAACGTATCTACTTTCCCGAACACTTTTGCTATTGTTTTGCCTCTAATTTGTGTATTTTGGATGCAACTAACACGGACTAACGCTGTTTTCAGCAGAACTGCTCTGGTGTCTCATTTTTGTGCAGAAATCCAACTTTCGGGAAAAACCTCGGAATTTATGCAGAAGGCCCTATTTTCCCAGGAAACTAACGGAGCCAGAAGGGCAATTGAAGTGGAGGCCCGAGGGCCCCACACCATAGGGCGGCGCGGCCCAGGGGGGGCCCGCGCGGCCCTGTGGTGTGGCCCCCTCGGCCGGCCTCCGACGCCCCCTTCGGACTACTTATTCGCCTCGACCTAAAAACGCACGAAAAGAAGTCGAAGTCGCCAGAAACCCTCCAGAACGCCGCCACATCGCGAAACTCCGTCGCGGGAGCCAGAAGTCTCCGTTCTGGCACTCCGCCGGGACGGGGAATTGGAGGAGATCATCACCGCCATCACCGCCAACGCCTCTCCATCAACCAGCAATGTTTCCCCCATCCATGTGTGAGTAATTCCACCGCTGTAGGCCGAAGGGGATGGTAGGGATTGGATGAGATTGGTCATGTAATAGCATAAGATTGTTAGGGCATAGTGCCTAGTGTCCGTAGATGGTACTTTTATGATATTGTTGCAACTTGTTATGCTTAATGCTTGTCACTAGGGCCCGAGTGCCATGATCTCAGATCTGAACATGTTATTGATTCATGAAGATATTCGTTGTTTATGATCTTACCTGCAAGTTGTATACACATGTCGCTGTCCGGAACCAATGGCCCCGAAGTGACAGAAATCGGGACAACCGGAGGGAATGGCAGTGATGTGAGGATCACATGTGTTCACGGAGTGTTAATGCTTTGCTCCGGTACTCTATTAAAAGGAGTACCTTAATATCCAGTAGTTTCCCTTGAGGCCCGGCTGCCACCGGCTGGTAGGACAAAAGATGTTGTGCAAGTTTCTCATTGCGAGCACGTACGACTATAATTGGAACACATGCCTATTGATTGATTAGTACTTGGATACCGTTTTATTATTATCTGCAAATGCCCTGCTATGATTGTTACATGAGTTTCTCTCATCCATGCAACGCCCGTCATCCGTCCCCGTGCCTACAATATTTTAATCCTGCTGTTTACTAAAATCACTACTGCTGTCTTTGTTACTCTGCTGCTGTTATTCCACTACTGCTACTACTATACAACTGTTACTACTGATAAACTCTTGCGAGCAAGTCTGTTTCCAGGTGCAGCTGAATTGACAACTCCGCTGTTAAGGCTTTCAAGTATTCTTTGTCTCCCCATGTGTCGAATCAATAAATTGGGTAATACTTCCCTCGAAGACTGTCGCGATCCCCTATACTTGTGGGTCATCAAGACTATTTTCTGGCGCCGTTGCCGGGGAGCATAGCTTTATTTGGAAGTTCACTTGGATTAATATTGTTCGCTGCAAATTCTCCATCATGGGTAAACCTCGCGATACTAAGATCGCCATATTACCATCCACTACAAGAAAAGGTACAATTCTGAGTACCTCCGCTACACTTGATTCACCATCTGTGATTGATAAACTTGTTTCACCGCCACATGTTTCGCATGCGGGTACATCTGCTGAATCTGAACACTCTCATAATATTGATAATGTTTCTGCTGTGCTTGATGATAGTGGTTCATTGGGATCTTTTCTAGATGCTTCCATTGCTAAGTCTAGACAAATTGAAAATGCTGAAACTCCTGATGTTACTACACCTGTTAATTCACCTGAACTTGAATACTCTAGTGATGATCTTGATGAAGATTATGTGGAACTTGATGATGATTTTATTGAAAAATGCAATGCTACTACTGATGCAAGAAAAATTAAAAAGTTGCTTGCGGAACATACTGTTAGATATAAACTGTCTCCTGATCCTAAATTTGCCACATCTCCTACAAACATTAGGGATAAAGATTATGATTTTTCTCTTGATCTATCTCATATAGCTATTGTTGAGAAAACACTATTTTGTGGTACTGAAAAAGAAAGTGCTGTTGAACACATGACTGAGTTATCTACTTTGAGTAGCTTGTTTTCCGATGATGTTAAGAAGCGTACTTACTTTGTTGCTAAAATCTTTCCATTCTCATTAAAGGATGACGCTAAAACTTGGTATAATAGTTTGCCACCTGGTTCTATTAAAAGTCCAAAAGAATTACTTGCTGTTTTCTTTCGGAAATACTTTCCTGCTAGTGCTCAACATGCTGCTTTGCAGAGAGTTTATAATTTTGATCAAGAAGATGAAGAGAAATTGCCTGAGGCTTGGGCAAGATTTTGCTCTCTTATTAGAGCTTTGCCTGACCATGATTTAGAAAAGCATGATTTACTTGATATATTTTATAGTGGACTAACCATTGAGTCTAGGGCATACCTGGATAGTTGTGCTGGTTGTGTTTTCGGGAAAAGAACTCCGGACGACGTTGAAGAATTATTGGCTAAAATAAGCCGGAATTATGATGATTGGAATACGCTCGAACCAACTCCAACGCCAATAGTGAAGAAGAGGGGTTTAATTAAATTGAATGATGAAGATATGAGGGAAGCCAAGAAGTCTCTCAAGGAGAAAGGTATTAAATCTGAAGATGTGAAGAATCTACCTCCTATAGAAGATATATGTGAGATAATTCCCCCTTCATCCATGATTGAGGTAAACTCGCTTCAACGCTTTACTAGGGAAGATATTCCGTATTCAAAACCTCTGCGCAATGCTTAGATGAGTTTGATAATTATATTGTTAAGCAAGAAAATTTTAATATGAGAGTAGAGAATCATTTAATGGAAAATTCTCAAGCTATTAGTCAATTGCATGATATTGTGGAGAGAACCTCCAATGATGTTAAGATGCTTGTTAAACATTTTCATATGATTCAAACTCAAATTGATCAACTCACTAAAGTGCAAAATGACTTGTTAGGAAATAATGCTAAAGAAAAACAAGCTTATGAAGTAACAACTAGAGGTGGTGTCTCTACCCAGGATCCTCTATATCCTGAAGGGCATCCCAAAAGAATTGAACAAGATTCTCAACGCATTGAACCTAGTGCTCATTCTAAGAAGAAAAAGAAAAAGAAACATAAAAATGTTGTAGAATCCTCCGAACCTGTTAATGATCCTAATAGTATTTCTATTTCTGATGCTGAAACTGAAAGTAGTAATGAACATGATAATGATAAAGATAATGATAAGAATGATACTCCTGATAAAGAAGAGGTTGAAAAAGAACCTGAAAAGCATGCTAAAAATAAAAAGTATACTAAAGAAGATTTTATTACTGAGAAACATGGTAATGAAAGAGAACCTTGGGTGCAAAAGCCAATGCCTTTTCCTGCTAAGAAACTAAAATCAAAGGAAGAAGAACACTATAATAAATTTTGTGATTGGATGAAACCTTTATTCTTGCAAATCCCTTTAAGCTGATGCTATTAAATTGCCGCCTTATTCAAAGTATATGAAAGATATTGTTACTAACAAAAGGAAAATCCCCAATGAGGAAATTTCCACTATGCTTGCTAATTACTCTTTCAATGGCAAAGTTCCAAAGAAATTGGGCGACCCGGTATACCTACTATTCCTTGTTCTATTAAGAATAATTATGTTAAAACTGCTCTATGTGACTTGGGAGCCGGTGTTAGTGTTATGCCTTTTTCTCTATACAAGAGACTTTACTTAGATAAGTTGATACCTACTGATATATCTTTGCAAATGGCTGATAAATCTACTGCTATTCCTGTTGGTATATGTGAGGATGTTCCTGTTCAAGTTACTACTAAGCTGCTTGATATTAACTGATTTTGTTGTGTTGGAAATGCATGAAGATGATAATATGTCTATTATTCTTGGGAGACCTTTTCTTAACACCGCAGGGGCTGTTATTGATTGCAACAAAGGAAAGGTTACTTTCAATGTTGATGATAAGGAACACACCGTCTATTTCCCCAAGAGGATTGAAAAAGCGTGCGGAGTTAATACTATCTCTCATGTGAGAACTATCAAAGTGGGAACCATTGATTGTCCCATATATGAGCCTAAAGAAGAATATCAAACTCTTGTGATTGGATCCATATCAATACAATTCAAGGTAACATGATTGATTTGAGGTTTATTTCTTCATATGCTATATAAAATTTATTTGGTGGCAAGACTTGATCAACCTTGTTAACAAATACCTTTTATATGCATAGAGGAGGTAAACAACATCTCTTTCTTTCTCCACTTGCTTTAGTTGCTGTAGCACTTTTAATTTGCAAAGTTTCTTAATTGATTTGAGATTTCAAAAATTTTCCTGGCCTGTAATAATAAACTTAATACCCAGAAAATGTGCATTTTTCAAAGTTTTCAAAAATTCGCGAAAATTATACCGTTGGTCCTATTTTTCGACGAGGCACCTGGGAGCACCAGAGGATGACCTGTGGGGCACCAGAGGGCGCCAAACCACAGGCCGGCGCGGCCAGCAAGGTGGCCGCGCCACCATGTGGTGTGGGCCCCTCCTTGCCCCACTTTGCCATCTCTTCCTCCCAGCACCTTCTCTCTCCCGAAAAAACTCGTACCAAGTTCATCTCTCTCGCGTTTTTGCTCCAGAGCTCCAGATTTCTCGATCTCTTTGCTCAGCCCAGATTTACGTCCGAAATTTAGCACATTTGCTCTTCGGTATGTGACTCCTCCACCCATCCAAGTAGAATTTCGTTTGGTTGAGTATATCTTGAATATTTTGCTGCTGTAGGTAACATGTTTGGTGAGCTTGCATGCTTGTTCTAATTGGTAGAAATTAGTTTTGATGCATGATTAGTACTCTAGCAAGTTCCTATGGTAGTTTCCCTCAATTTTATGTCACCAAATCAAACTTTTATATTGGTTGTTGAAATTTCAGAAAATGGAATGGAATAGATATCACTTGAACCAGCAAGAATTGGAAGTCCAACAAGTTATGGTAGTCAATCGTGAAGAGGGAGTATACCCCTCTTACTACCCGTGCGCGGATTTCATGAGAAGCGCGGGGATATTTGAAGATGTTCAAACTCTAATTTCTCGTGCAGGGCTGAGTGACTTTGTTGAAGGAGAGCCAAGACAATATGTAAAATTAACTATGGCTTTTGTGCAGGACTTCAAGTTTAATTGGTCGCGATCTAACCCCACGGTCCAGTATAAAATTTACAATAAAACTGTCAACTTGCCATTTAGTGCTTTTTGTGCAGCAATTAGAATACCGCAATGGGGGTCGTGCGAGAAGATAAGGGGATCGCCGCAAGAACTCTCGGATCTTTACAAGATGATTTGCGATGGAAGGAGTTTCTCGGGTGAAAGTGGTAAAATCACTAGTATTCAGCTCCCGGCTATCCGCTACTTTGCTTATTTTATTACCAAATGCGTTCTCGCCAAAAGGATTGGTAGTAAACTTTCTATCCCGGATTTGGCTTTTCTAGCTGCAGCACTGCAAAATAGTAGGTCTTATAATTTGAGTGCATTAATAGCTTATAGACTTGCTACTAACCGTGAGAAAGGTGGAATGTGTGGAGGCCTCATCGCCTCCCGTTTACTAGCTTTTCATAATGTAGAACCTCATCATTTTGATATTCCGTTCCCCATAGAAAAACTTGACATAGCCTCTATGATTAAACATGAATTTGTTTCAGATTCCTCCAACTTGGGTAACCTGTATTATAAGATGATATTTTATAAGAAAGCTTGGAGAATAACTAAGAAAACTGAGAAACTAGTAAGATTGCCTGCGCCTGTTTTGTCTAACCTTGATTCCAGGGGAGATTGGTCGGTCACAGAAGGTGCATTGGATGCACATATAGAGAGAGGAGGCCAACATGCAAGAGACGACATAGAGGTCGAGGAGCACCTCGACTCATCATCCGATGCAGCAAGTTCCTCGCATCAACATGGTGGATATGCGGAGCCTCCACGCTTTTCTTCTGCGCAGGAGCTTTACTATGACTACTCCATGGACTACCCACCGGCGAGGAACGACCCTCGTTGGGGTTGAACTCCACTTAGGCCAAAAGCCTAAGCTTGGGGGGAGGTATACCGGCATCACTCATTTTTTGCATATTATGGTTGCTGGATACTTGCACATACTTGCTTTGTTCGTTTGAGTGGTTTTCTAATGAGAGGAAGATGATATTTGGGGAAGTGCTGCCTGAAAACAGATTCTGGGCTGTTACCGTAAACATTCGTGTGCCCAGCCAGAACAGTATTTTGAGCTGCAAATTTTTATGCATGTTCCCCAGGTTGTTATCTAACTTTCATTAGTTGAACACTTTTCGAACTGAGCAACGTAAGATTTTTGTAAAAATCGATTTCTGTACTGCTGTCAGGTTTTGGCAGATTTCTGCCATCTCGCTTTTCTGTGTTTCTTTTAGTTTGCTATTTCTTGTTTTTGCTTTGTTCCTTTCCAAAACACAAAAAGACCAAAAATATTTCTGTTGTTTCTCTTCACCATTTGTTTGCTTTGGTTTCTTGCATTTGTTTCGCTTTATTTGCTATTGCTAGTTTTCTATAAGAAAACCCAAAAAGATTTTGCTTTGTTTGCCTGTTTCCTCTTGTTCTTATTTGCAATTTGAAAACACCAAAAATATTTGCTGTTCTTCTTTGGTTTGTAAAGTTCTTTATGAGTTCAATGGTCTTCGGTGGCTGGAGCGTGGTTTTCATTTCATATTATCCAAGCTACACAAGTGAAAAGGCAATAATGACGATCTACGACAATCCGATTGTGGTGAGAGGCTGGTATGAACTCTATTTGTTTTCATTTTTGTACATATACTCATCCATGTGAGCATGCTTAGTTGGTTCATGTGAGGTATATGTTATTTGAGAAAGTCTAGTAGTTTATGATCTCTCATGTTTAGCTCCAATTTATTAATATGAGTAGCATGTCATGAATGTTTGCTTGCATTGTTTTATTCATAAGTAAGTATGGCATTGTGGTATCCTCCTCTGAATAATTCATTTATATCGACTTGGCACATGCTCACGCATGCATATGACTGAACAAAAAGTCAATTAAGCCTCGATGATTTACATTGCTTCAGAGTTCTTGTATCACTTTTATGCCTCAGTTAATTTATTTTGCCGCAAGCATGATTATGACAAGTTACTGCTCTCTTGATTTGTCGCTCCCTAGTCTTTTTGCTAGCCTTCACTTGTACTGAGCGGGAACGCTGCTCGTGCTTCCAAACACCTGAAAACCAAGTTATTCCAGAGTGTCCACCATAAATACCTATGCATGGCATTTCAAACCATTCCAAGTAAATTCTCATGCGCTACCTTTAAAACCTTCAAAATGCTTCTCAATTTGTGTTAATGTTTCATAGCTCATGAGGAAGTATGTGGTGTTTAGCTTTCAACCTTGTCATTTACTTTTGACGGACTCTCATATGGAATAGTGGCACATCCGCTTATCCAATAATTTTGCAAAAAGAGCTGGCAATGGGATTCCCAATCCCGAATTAATTAAACTTAAATAGACACTCCTCCATGGTTTGTGATTGTTGGACGGCACCCGAAGGATTCGGTTAGCCATGGCTTGTGTAAGCAAAGGTTGGGGGGAGTGTCATCATCATAATAAAACTAAAATAAAAAGGCACTCCTTCATGGTATGAGATTGTTGGCAGGCACCCGAGGATTCGGTTAGCCATGGTTTGTGAAAGAAAGGTTGGAAGGAGTGCCAAATAAATATGCAATAATTCATGGGAGCCGCTCTTGAAAGTCCGGTTGGCGAGGTAGTTAGTGTACCCATTACCATTCGTTGACAACAACAAACACCTCTCAAAATAATCTTACTCCTGATTTATAAAAATGAAAAGCTCTAGCGCATGTTAATCCCTGCTTCCCTCTGCGAAGGGTCAATCTTTTACTTTTATGTTGTGTCTCCATTATTTCTTTGAGCACTTTCTTGAGAGCACAACTGTCATTCTTAGTATAATATGCTTGTCTCAAAATATGATTGATTGTGGTATAACTTTGATGCTTTTATCTTTGACAATCACTACTTCTAGTCTTTCTATGAACTTCAAAGGTGCCCGGGCATTTATGTTTTGCCAATCAAATACAGGCAAGCGAGATACCACTTTATCATATTCTCTTATGAACATTGCAATCCTGCTTATATACATGATTCATGATGCTTATTATTAATTGTTGGTACCTCTTCATGATTGACATAGCTGTTAGATGATCTTATTTGCATATACCTTATTATGAACTGCTCAAGTATTAGCCATATCATGAGAATATATACATCATATGAGCAAATGTGTTCGTGAAAGTTCTTTTATCGCTCGGTTGTTAACTGAATTGCTTGAGGACAAGCAATAAGCTAAGCTTGGGGGGAGTTGATACGTCCAAAACGTATCTACTTTCCCGAACACTTTTGCTATTGTTTTGCCTCTAATTTGTGTATTTTGGATGCAACTAACACGGACTAACGCTGTTTTCAGCAAAACTGCTCTGGTGTCTCGTTTTTGTGCAGAAATCCAACTTTCGGGAAAAACCTCGGAATTTATGCAGAAGGCCCTATTTTCCCAGGAAACTAACGGAGCCAGAAGGGCAATTGAAGTGGAGGCCCGAGGGCCCCACACCATAGGGCGGCGCGGCCCGGGGGGGCCCGCGCGGCCCTGTGGTGTGGCCCCTCGGCCGGCCTCCGACGCCCCCTTCGGACTACTTATTCGCCTCGACCTAAAAACGCACGAAAAGAAGTCGAAGTCGCCGTAAACCCTCCGAACGCCGCCACATCGCGAAACTCCGTCGCGGGAGCCGAAGTCTCCGTTCGGCACTCCGCCGGGACGGGGAATTGGAGGAGATCATCACCGCCATCACCGCCAACGCCTCTCCATCAACCAGCAATGTTTCCCCCATCCATGTGTGAGTAATTCCCCCGCTGTAGGCCGAAGGGGATGGTAGGGATTGGATGAGATTGGTCATGTAATAGCATAAGATTGTTAGGGCATAGTGCCTAGTGTCCGTAGATGGTACTTTTATGATATTGTTGCAACTTGCTATGCTTAATGCTTGTCACTAGGGCCCGAGTGCCATGATCTCAGATCTGAACATGTTATTGATTCATGAAGATATTCGTTGTTTATGATCTTACCTGCAAGTTGTATACACATGTCGCTGTCCGGAACCAATGGCCCCGAAGTGACAGAAATCGGGACAACCGGAGGGAATGGCAGTGATGTGAGGATCACATGTGTTCACGGAGTGTTAATGCTTTGCTCCGGTACTCTATTAAAAGGAGTACCTTAATATCCGAGTAGTTTCCCTTGAGGCCCGGCTGCCACCGGCTGGTAGGACAAAAGATGTTGTGCAAGTTTCTCATTGCGAGCACGTACGACTATAATTGGAACACATGCCTATTGATTGATTAGTACTTGGATACCGTTTTATTATTATCTGCAAATGCCCTGCTATGATTGTTACATGAGTTTCTCTCATCCATGCAACGCCCGTCATCCGTCCCCGTGCCTACGGTATTTTAATCCTGCTGTTTACTAAAATCACTACTGCTGTCTTTGTTACTCTGTCGCTGTTATTTCACTACTGCTACTACTATAAAGCTGTTACTACTGATAAACTCTTGCGAGCAAGTCTGTTTCCAGGTGCAGCTGAATTGACAACTCCGCTGTTAAGGCTTTCAAGTATTCTTTGTCTCCCCTTGTGTCGAATCAATAAATTGGGTAATACTTCCCTCGAAGACTGTCGCGATCCCCTATACTTGTGGGTCATCAACATGCTACCTACATGATCTTGATCAATACTATTGTAGTAAAGCATATGAGATGAATGAAGTGACTCAAAGAAATGGTCTATAGTTTACTAACAAATAGATAATGACTAAACAACTAAATCATATAGCAAAGACTTTTCACGAATAGTACTTTCAAGAAAAGCATCAAGAAGTCTTGCATAAGAGTTAACTCATAAAGCAATAGTGAATGGATCGTAGCGAACAAGGGGGGGGGGGGGGAATGGCGCTACGGCAAGTTTTAGTCTTTTTCAATTTTTAGTGCAACGGAAGGTAAAGGTGATAACTTTAGCGATAGCGGTGATCCTACAATGATCCTAGGACAAGTGCAACAAGCAAAGGAATCAACAAGATAGTAAGAGTAAGGAGCGGGACAACCGGGGGCGCGGAGACGAGGCGAGGTTTGTGTCCCGCAGTTCCATCCACAATAGGAAGTATGTCTGCGTTGAGGAGTGATGGCGTGTATTTCACACGTTCGTTGGGCAACCCCAAGAGGAAGGTATGATGCGCACAGCAGCAAGTTTTCCCTCAGAAAGAAACCAAGGTTTATCGAACCAGGAGGAGCCAAGAAGCACGTTGAAGGTTGATGGCGGCGGGATGTAGTGCGGCGCAACACCGGAGATTCCGGCGCCAACGTGGAACCTGCACAACACAACCAAAGTACTTTGCCCCAACGAAACGAGTGAGGTTGTCAATCTCACCGGCTTGCTGTAACAAAGGATTAACCGTATTGTGTGGAAGATGATTGTTTGCAGAGAAAATAGTAAAAACAAGTATTGCAGCAGATTTGTATTTCAGTATTAAAGAATGGACCGGGGTCCACAGTTCACTAGAGGTGTCTCTCCCATAAGATAAAAGCATGTTGGGTGAACAAATTACAGTCGGGCAATTGACAAATAGAGAGGGCATAACAATGCACATACATGACATGATAAGTATAGTGAGATTTAATTGGGCATTACGACAAAGTACATAGACCGCCATCCAACCGCATCTATGCCTAAAAAGTCCACCTTCGAGGTTATCATCCGAACCCCCTCCAGTATTAAGTTGCTAACAACAGACAATTGCATTAAGTATGGTGCGTAATGTAATCAACAACTACATCCTCGGACATAGCGCCAATGTTTTATCCCTAGTGGAAACAACACAACACAACCTTAGGGGTTTCGTCACTCCCCAGGTGTCAATGCGGGCATGAACCCACTATCGAGCATAAATACTCCCTCTTGGAGTTAAAAGTAAAAACTTGGCCGAGCCTCTACTAGAAACGGAGAGCATGCAAGATCATAAACAACACATATGTAATAACTTGATAATTAACATGACATGGTATTCTCTATCCATCGGATCCCGACAAACACAACATATAGAATTACGGATAGATGATCTTGATCATGTTAGGCAGCTCACAAGATCCAACAATGAAGCACAATGAGGAGAAGACAACCATCTAGCTACTGCTATGGACCCATAGTCCAGGGGTGAACTACTCACTCATCACTCCGGAGGCGACCATGGCGGTGTAGAGTCCTCCGGGAGATGAATCCCCTCTCCGGCAGGGTGCCGGAGGAGATCTCCAGAATCCCCCGAGATGGGATCGGCGGCGGCGGCGTCTCAGTAAGGTTTTCCGTATCGTGGTTTTTCGCATCAGGGGTTTCGCGACGAAGGCTTTAAGTAGGCGGAAGGGAAGAGTCGGGGGCCAGACGAGGGGGCCACACCATAGGGCGGCGCGGGCCCCCCTGGGTCTTTGTTTCATCCAATTCCGAGAATATTTCGTTACTAGGATTTCTGAAACCAAAAACAGCAGAAAACAGGAACTGGCACTTCGGCATCTTGTTAATAGGTTAGTTCCAGAAAATGCACGAATATGACATAAAGTGTGCATAAAACATGTAGGTATCATCAATAATATGGCATAGAACATAAGAAATTATCGATACGTCGGAGACGTATCAAGCATCCCCAAGCTTAGTTCTGCTCGTCCCGAGCGGGTAAAACGATAACAAAGATAATTTCTGAAGTGATATGCCATCATAACCTTGATCATACTATTTGTAAACATATGTAGTGGATGCAGCGATCAAAACAATGGTAATGACATGAGTAAACAAGTGAATCATAAAGCAAAGACTTTTCATGAATAGTACTTCAAGACAAGTATTAATAAGTCTTGCATAAGAGTTAACTCATAAAGCAATAAATCAATGTAAAGGTATTGAAGCAACACAAAGGAAGATTAAGTTTCAGCGGTTGCTTCAACTTGTAACATGTATATCTCATGGATAATAGTCAACATAGAGTAATATAACAAGTACAATATGCAAGTATGTAGGAATCAATGCACAGTTCACACAAGTGTTTGCTTCTTGAGGTGGAGAGAGATAGGTGAACTGACTCAACATAAAAGTAAAGAGAATGGTCCTTCAAAGAGGAAAGCATCGATTGCTATATTTGTGCTAGAGCTTTTATTTTGAAAACATGAAACAATTTTGTCAACGGTAGTAATAAAGCATATGAGTTATGAAAGTTATATCTTACAAGTTGCAAGTCTCATGCATAGTATACTAATAGTGCCCGCACCTTGTCCTAATTAACTTGGACTACCGGATCTTTGCAATGCACATGTTTTGACCAAGTGTCACAATGGGGTACCTCCATGTCGCCTGTACAAAGGTCTAAGGAGAAAGCTCGCATTTTGGATTTCTTGCTTTTGATTATTCTCAACTTAGACATCCATACCGGGACAACATGGACAACAGATAATGGACTCCTCTTTAATGCATAAGCATGTGGCAACAATTATTATTCTCATATGAGATTGAGGATATATGTCCAAACTGAAACTTCCACCATGAATCATGGCTTTAGTTAGCGGCCCAAAGTTCTTCTCTAACAATATGCATGCTCCAACCATGAAGGTGGTAGATCTCTCTTACTTCGGACAAGACGGACATGCATAGCAACTCACATGATATCCAACAAAGAATAGTTGATGGCGTCCCCGAAACATGGTTATCGCTCAACAAGCAACTTAATAAGAGATAAAGTGCATAAGTACATATTCAATACCACAATAGTTTTTAAGCTATTTGTCCCATGAGCTATATATTGCAAAGGTGAATGATGGAATTTTAAAGGTAGCACTCAAGCAATTTACTTTGGAATGGCGGATAAATACCATGTAGTAGGTAGGTATGGTGGACACAAATGGCATAGTGGTTGGCTCAAGGATTTTGGATGCATGAGAAGTATTCCCTCTCGATACAAGGTTTAGGCTAGCAAGGTTATTTGAAACAAACACAAGGATGAACGGTACAGCAAAACTCACATAAAAGACATATGGTAAACATTATAAGACTCCATACCGTCTTCCTTGTTGTTCAAAACTCAATACTAGATGTTATCTAGACTCTAGAGAAACCAAATATGCAAACCAAATTAGCAAGCTCTAAGTATTTATTCATTAATGGGTGCAAAGTATATGATGCAAGAGCTTAAACATGAGCACAACAATTGCCAAGTATCAAATTATCCAAAACATTATAGAGTTACTACATGTAGCATTTTCCAATTCCAACCATATAACAATTTAACGAAGAAGAAACTTCGCCATGAATACTATGAGTAGAGCCTAAGGACATATTTGTCCATATGCAACAGCGGAGCGTGTCTCTCTCTCCCATAAAGTGAATGCTAGGATCCATTTTATTCAAACAAAACAAAAAAACAAAAACAAACCGACGCTCCAAGCAAAGTACATAAGATGTGACGGAATAAAAATATAGTTTCAGGGGAGGAACCTGATAATGTTGTCGATGAAGAAGGGGATGCCTTGGGCATCCCCAAGCTTAGACGCTTGAGTCTTCTTATAATATGCAGGGGTGAACCACCGGGGCATCCCCAAGCTTAGAGCTTTCACTCTCCTTGATCATATTGCATCATACTCCTCTCTTGATCCTTGAAAACTTCCTCCACACCAAACTCGAAACAACTCATTAGAGGGTTAGTGCATAATAAAAATTCACATGTTCAGAGGTGACACAATCATTCTTAACACTTCTGGACATTGCATAAAGCTACTGGACATTAGTGGATCAAAGAAATTCATCCAACATAGCAAAAGAGGCAATGCGAAATAAAAGACAGAATCTGTCAAAACAGAACAGTCCGTAAAGATGGATTTTATTAGGCCACCAGACTTGCTCAAACGAAAATGCTCAAATTGAATGAAAGTTGCGTACATATCTGTGGATCATGCTCGTAAATTGGCGTAATTTTCTGAGCTACCTACAGGGAGATAGACCCAGATTCGTGACAGCAAAGAAATCTGGAACTGCGCAGTAATCCAAATCTAGTACTTACTTTTCTATCAAAGACTTTACTTGGCACAACAAAACTTAAAACTAAGATAAGGAGAGGTTGCTACAGTAGTAAACAACTTCCAAGACACAAATATAAAACAAAAATACTGTAGTAAAAACATGGGTTGTTTCCCATAAGCGCTTTTCTTTAACGCCTTTCAGCTAGGCGCAGAAAGTGTAACTCAAGTAACATCGAGAGATGAAGCATCAACATCATAATTTGTTCTAATAATAGAATCATAAGGTACCTTCATTCTCTTTCTAGGGAAGTGTTCCATACCTTTCTTGAGAGGAAATTGATATTTAATATTACCTTCCTTCATATCAATAGTAGCACCAACGGTTCGGAGAAAAGGTCTTCCCAATATAATGGGGCAAGATGCATTGCATTCAATATCCAAGACAACAAAATCAACGGGGACAAGGTTATTGTTAACCATAATATGAACATTATCAACCTTCCCCAAAGGTTTCTTTTTAGCATTATCAGCGAGATTAACATCCAAATAACAATTCTTCAATGGTGGCAAGTCAAGCATATCATAGACTTTTTTAGGCATAACGAAATACTTGCACCAAGATCACATAAGGCATTACAATCAAAGTCTTTGACTCTCATTTTAATGATGGGCTCCCAACCATCCTCTAGCTTTCTAGGAATAGAAGTTTCAAGTTTTAGTTTCTCTTCTCTAGCTTTTATGAGAGCATTTGTAATATGTTTTGTGAAAGCCAAATTTATAGCACTAGCATTGGGACTTTTAGCAAGTTTTTGTAAGAACTTTATAACTTCAGAGATATGGCAATCATAAAAATCTAAATCATTACAATCTAAAGCAATGGGATTATCATCCCCAAGGTTGGAAAAAATTTCAGCAGTTTTATCACAAGCAGTTTCAGCAGTTTTAGCAGTTTCAGGTAATTTGCGCGCTTTGCACTAGGAGTAGAAGCATTGCTAACACCAATTATTTTACCATTGATAGTAGGAGGTGCAGCAACATATGAATCATTAGCATTGCTAGTGGTGGTAATAGTCCAAACTTTAGCTACATTTTCCTTTTTAGCTAGTTTTTCATTTTCTTCTCTATCCCACCTAGCACGCAGCTTCAGCCATTAATCTTATATTCTCATTAATTCTAACTTGGATGGAATTTGCTGTAGTAACAATTTTATTTTCAATATCCCTATTAGGCATAACTTTCGATTTCAAAAGATCAACATCAGAGGCAAGACTATCAACTCTAGAAACAAGAATATCAATTTTATTGAGCTTTTCCTCAACAGATTCGTTAAAGGCAGTTTGTGTACTAATAAATTCTTAAAGCATGGCTTCAAGTCCAGGGGGTGTATTCCTATTATTGTTGTAAGAATTCCCATAAGAATTAGCATAACCGTTACCATTATTATAAGGATATGGCCTATAGTTATTACTAGAATTGTTCCGATAAGCATTGTTGTTGAAATTATTATTTTTAATGAAGTTTACATCAACATGTTCTTCTTGGGCAACCAATGAAGCTAATGGAACATTATTAGGATCAACATTAGTCCTATCATTCGCAAGCATAGACATAATAGCATCAACTTTATCATTCAAGGAAGAGGATTCTTCGACAGAATTTACCTTCTTACCTTGTGGAGCTCTTTCCGTGTGCCATTCGGAGTAATTAACCATCATATTATCAAGGAGCTTTGTTGCTTCACCAAGAGTGATGGACATAAAGGTACCTCCAGCAGCTGAATCCAATAAGTTCCGCGAAGAAAAATTTAGTCCTGCATAGAAGGTTTGGATGATCATCCAAGTAGTCGATCCATGGGTTGGGCAATTTTTAACCAAAGATTTCATTCTTTACCAAGCTTGAGCAACATGTTCATTATCCAATTGTTTAAAATTCATTATGCTACTCCTCAAAGATATAATTTTAGCAGGGGGATAATATCTACCAATAAAAGCATCCTTGCATTTAGTCCATGAATCAATACTATTCTTAGGCGAGAGATAGCAACCAATCTTTAGCTCTTCCTCTTAATGAGAAAGGGAACAATTTTAATTTTATAATGTCACCATCTACATCTTTATATTTTTGCATTTCACATAGTTCAACAAAATTATTGAGATGGGCAGCAGCATCATCGGAACTAACACCGAGAAAATTGCTCTCGCATAACAAGATTTAGTAAAGCAGGTTTAATTTCAAAGAATTCCGCTGTAGTAGCAGGTGGAGCAATAGGTGTGCATAAGAAATCATTATTATTTGTGCTAGTGAAGTCACACAACTTAGTATTTTCAGGGTTGGCCATTTTAGCAATAGTAAATAAAGCAAACTAGATAAAGTAAATGCAAGTAAACTAATTTTTTTTTGTTTTTAATATAGCAAACAAGATAGCAAATAAAGTAAAGCTAGCAACTAATTTTTTTGTGTTTTGATATAAGTGCAGCAAACAAAGTAGTAAATAAAATAAAGCAAGACAAAAACAAAGTAAAGAGATTGAGAAGTGGAGACTCCCCTTGCAGCGTGTCTTGATCTCCCGGCAACGGCGCCAGCAAAAGAGCTCGATGGCGTGTATTTCACACGTTCGTTGGGCAACCCCAAGAGGAAGGTATGATGCGCACAGCAGCAAGTTTTCCCTCGGAAAGAAACCAAGGTTTATCGAACCGGGAGGAGCCAAGAAGCACGTTGAAGGTTGATGGCGGCGGGATGTAGTGCGGCGCAACACCGGAGATTCCGGCGCCAACGTGGAACTCGCACAACACAACCAAAGTACTTTGCCCCAACGAAACGAGTGAGGTTGTCAATCTCACCGGCTTGCTGTAACAAAGGATTAACCGTATTGTGTGGAAGATGATTGTTTGCAGAGAAAATAGTAAAAACAAGTATTGCAGCAGATTTGTATTTCGAGTATTAAAGAATGGACCGGGGTCCACGAGTTCACTAGAGGTGTCTCTCCCATAAGATAAAAGTATGTTGGGTGAACAAATTACGGTCGGGCAATTGACAAATAGAGAGGGCATAACAATGCACATACATGACATGATAAGTATAGTGAGATTTAATTGGGCATTACAACAAAGTACATAGACCGCCATCCAACTGCATCTATGCCTAAAAAGTCCACCTTCAGGTTATCATCCGAACCCCCTCCAGTATTAAGTTGCTAACAAGAGACAATTGCATTAAGTATGGTGCGTAATGTAATCAACAACTACATCCTCGGACATAGCGCCAATGTTTTATCCCTAGTGGCAACAGCACAACACAACCTTAGGGGTTTCGTCACTCCCCAGGTGTCAATGCGGGCATGAACCCACTATCGAGCATAAATACTCCCTCTTGGAGTTAAAAGTAAAAACTTGGCCAGAGCCTCTACTAGAAACGGAGAGCATGCAAGATCATAAACAACACATATGTAATAACTTGATAATTAACATGACATGGTATTCTCTATCCATCGGATCCCGACAAACACAACATATAGAATTACGGATAGATGATCTTGATCATGTTAGGCAGCTCACAAGATCCAACAATGAAGCACAATGAGGAGAAGACAACCATCTAGCTACTGCTATGGACCCATAGTCCAGGGGTGAACTACTCACTCATCACTCCGGAGGCGACCATGGCGGTGTAGAGTCCTCCGGGAGATGAATCCCCTCTCCGGCGGGGTGCCGGAGGAGATCTCCGAGAATCCCCCGAGATGGGATCGGCGGCGGCGGCGTCTCGGTAGGGTTTTCCGTATCGTGGTTTTTCGCATCGGGGGTTTCGCGACGGAGGCTTTAAGTAGGCGGAAGGGCGAGTCGGGGGCCGGACGAGGGGGCCACACCATAGGGCGGCGCGGGCCCCCCGGGCCGCGCCGCCACGTGGTGTCGCCACCTCGTGGCCCCACTTCGAATGTTCTCCGGTCTTCGGAAGCTCCGTGGAAAAATAGGCCCCCGGGTCTTTGTTTCGTCCAATTCCGAGAATATTTCGTTACTAGGATTTCGAAACCAAAAACAGCGAGAAAACGAGAGCTGGCACTTCGGCATCTTGTTAATAGGTTAGTTCCAGAAAATGCACGAATATGACATAAAGTGTGCATAAAACATGTAGGTATCATCAATAATATGGCATAGAACATAAGAAATTATCGATACGTCGGAGACGTATCAAGGAGGTGCTAGTCTCACACAAGAGACTAGACGGCCACACCACGAAGGAAGGCCTCACCTTCTTCCTCGAGAGAGCTCCACGAAGGTGCTCCCCCTTCTCCACTAAGGCACCGGTCGAGGCGGTGATTCCTTCACAAGGTTGGGGCGAGCTCCACACCACAAGGAGGCTCCCAACAACCCATGGAGCTAGTACAACACCAAGCTAGCCTCCATGGATGCACTTTCTCCAATGTCCCACAATAGGAACCCTACCACCAAGCTCCACTAAGGAATATCAAGGATTGGTGAAATCTCTCTTGGTAGAACTATGGATCGGGGTCTCCTCCACCACTCCTCAAAATTTGGGCAAGATTGGTTGGATGGTTGAGGAGATCCTCAAGGATTAAGCTCAGCAACAATGGAGGAGAGAGAGAGAGGAGAGATAAAATCGTGTTGGGGAAGAAGGAGCCCTTAAATAGGCTCCTCCAAATCCAACCGTTATGTCCAGTTTTTGCCTAAGCGGTACTACCGCTTTGGGTAAGCGGTACTACCGCTCTGAGTTCGAATTCCCCAGATTTGGTCCACGTGGACGCAGAGCGGTACTACCGCTCGCGGTACCGCTCGAGGTACCACAACAGGGTCCAAACCTTACTGGACTCGAAGCGGTACCGGAGCGGTACCAGAGCGGTACTGTCGTAACTAGTTTACGGTACCTGACCGGTACCAAGGGAGGTACTACCACTCGTGAGCGGTACTACCGCTCTTGGTACCGCAGAGGTACCACAACTCGTACTGTGGGACAATTTCAGCGCAGAACTCAGAGCGGTACCATGGGGCGGTACCTATAGAGGTAGCGGTACTACCGCTACAGGTACCGGTAGTACCGGCCTGGCTAAAACTGGTTTTCTCCCCTTTTTCTCTCCAGCCATGTCACCCCGCGATACACACACAAAACCAGAAAACCTATCAACTACGCTTCAGTCTTCCGATCTTGACGTGTCCAGCGAGGTCACCGTGCACTTGCAAATCCAACAATGATACTCATGGCACACGGTGAGATTACTCAAGTGTTGTCATCAAACACACAAAACTTGGGGTTTAAACTTTGCTCTTACAATCTCCCCCTTTTTGGTGTTTGATGACAACACAAGACTTTACAATAATATATGATATTACGATGAGATACTTAGATTTGCAAAAACTCGACGGAGCTCACCCTACACATGTGCATATCATGGATATGTATTTGAATACAAATACACATGTTCTAGAGACATCACTCCCCCTAGTTTCTACAAACCAAGCACATATGCAACATAGATAAATGACATGTTCAAGTAGCATATGCACAATATGGAGGCAACATAAGATCATGCAAGGAGATTTGGGTGAAGTTATCATACCATAGCGTTGAGAATACCCAAACTCACCATAAGATGCCTCCAACGGATTGTTGATGTAGCCACACAAAAAGATAAGCAACTAGAACCAACGGGCTACTAACAACAAAGGTCCCCATCCACATAGGAACTTCTCCCCCTTTGGCATCGGAACACCAAAAAGGAAGGTAAAGAAACTAGAAGGATGGAGAAAAAGAACATACAACCAAGCTTGCAAAAACCAAAAAAACCGAAAAACAAGCTTGAATGAGGTTCTCCAAAAACACGAAGAAAAGAAGGAAGAAGAAGGACAAAAAGAAAGGTCACAAAGAAACACAAAGAACCGAAAAAACCCTTCAAAGAGGAGGTTGGTGGCCGAAGCCACTGTGTAAGAGTGTAGTAGTGTGAGGTCGCGTAGATGTATCTAGGACTCACGGACTACAACTCAACATGAAGCTCATAAGTCACTCAATTGACAAATAGCATATGTTTTGGATTTCTTTATGCATTATGGGGGAGGGATAGCTCAATAGATTTAAACCGCACTCCCCCTATGTTCATGCGTGCCTTTCAACTAGATATAAAGGTTAGGAGTGGTATGTGTGCACGACGGTCAAGCAAAGTTCGATGGATCAATGATATTTAGCTCATGCCTCAACTCAATGAAACGCTTCTCATCCAAGGACTTTGTGAAGATGTCCGCCAATTGCTCCTTGGTGCCAATGTAGGATAATACAATATCTCCGCGAGCAATGTGATCCCGGATGAAGTGGTTCCGTATCTCAATGTGCTTCGTCTTGCCATGAAGAACCGGATTGTAGGCAATCTTAATTGCGCTCTCATTGTCACACAAAAGAGGCACCTTGCTATACTCGAGTCCATATAGGGCCTTTTTGAGCTTGAAGACATGGTCCGGGAAATGGGGATCCTCAAATCCCGGGGGTTGCTTCACATACACCTCCTCATGTAGAGGACCATTAAGAAAAGCACTCTTAACATCCATTTGTTGCAACTTGAAGCCATGGTGAGAGGCAAAGGCCAAAAGGATACGAATGGACTCAAGCCTTCCAACGGGTGCAAAGGTTTCACCAAAGTCCACGCCTTCAACTTGAGAATAGCCTTGTGCCACCAATCTTGCTTTGTTGCGGATGACCATGCCATGTTCATCTTGCTTGTTATTGAAGACCCATTTGGTGCCGATAACATTGCGGCAAAGATCGGGTCGCTTCATGAGAGTCCACACATAATTTCTCTTGAAGTTGTTGAGTTCCTCTTGCATTGCATTCAACCAATCGGGATCTTTGAGAGCTTCATTAACTTTGAGTGGTTCCACCATAGAGACAAAGGCGTGGTGCTCACAAAAGTTTGCTAGTTGCCTCCGGGTGGTTACTTTGCTCTTTAGATCACCAATGACATTACTCAACGAATGGGACTTGAGGCGCAAGTGTCTTGCAATAGGATCTTCACGGCGAGTGACGGCTAAAGAAGAAGATTCTTGTGGGTCCTCTTGGCTTTCATCACGGTTTAGGTCCTCGCCTTGACCTTCATTGTTGTTGAAGTGCGCATCATCATCATCATGAGATCTGGATGACTCGGGGGTATTAGGAATGGTGTTGTCCATAAAGATCATCCCGGAGCCACTCGGAGAAGAACTTGAAGCTTGGCCTTGGTCACTTGATGTCGGTTGTTGTTGTAGATGAACTTGTGGTTGTGGTAGAGGTTGGCTTGCATTTGTAAGATCAACGGAAGAAGCTTGGCCTTGTGGTGTAGATGGCTCCACTTGGGTGGAACTTGGTCCTTCCCCGGTACTCATAGAAGGTAGCTCTTGAGGTCGGCGAATGCCAACACCCATCCTTCCTATGGTCTCCGAGGGAATTGCATCTCCTTTCTCACAAGAAGCACTTCGCTCCTCCAAAGATCTATCATCTTCATCGAAAGTCACGTCACAAGATTCTACAACCCGCCCATTTGACTTGTTGAAGACTCTATAGGCGTGAGAATTCGTAGCATAGCCAACGAAAATTCCTTCTTGAGCTCTTGAATCAAACTTGGATAGACGTGTGTCCTTGACAAGCACATAGCATTTGCATCCGAAGACCTTGAAGTATGACACATTGGGCTTGTTGCCGGTGAGAATCTCATATCGTGTCTTCTCTAGGCCTTTGCGAAAGTAGAGACGATTAGTAGCATGGCATGCGGTAGAGATAGCTTCCGCCCAAAAGTTGTAGTTAGACTTGTATTCCATCATCATGGTTCGAGCGGCTTTGATCAAGGTTCGATTCTTCCTTTCGGCGACCCCATTTTGTTGGGGAGTATATGGCGTGGAGTATTGGTGTTAGATTCCTTCTTCGCCGAGGAAGTCATCCAAGGTGTAGTTCTTGAACTCTGTTCCATTGTCGCTCCTTATTGCGAGGATCTTGCTGTCGTACTTGCGTTGAACTTGATTGGCAAACTCCATCATGGTCCGTTGAGTCTCACTCTTGTACTTGAAGAAGAATACCCAACAATAGCGTGAATAGTCATCAACAATGACAAGGCAATACTTCTTTCCTCCAAGACTTTCATGAGACAGTGGACCGAAAAGATCAACATGTAAGAGCTCCAAGCATCTTGTGGTAGAGATGATGGTCTTGGCCTTGTGAGGAGCTCCATGCATTTTTCCTTGTACGCAAGCCCTACAAACACGATCCTTACAAAAAGAGACATCTTCTTTTAGTCCGAGAATGTGGCCACCCTTGTGGAGACTTTGCAAAGTCCTCATGTTGACATGGGCTAGTCGGCGATGCCATAACCAACCATTGTCACCTTTGGCGAATAGGCAAAGAGCGGAAGATGTTGTCTTTCCGGAGAAATCTACAACATACAATCCGTTCTCTACATATCCAACAAAAGCTACATTGAGTGTCTTGCTCCACAAGAGGACCACCATATGTTCATCAAAGAAAGTACATAGACCCATGCGAGCAATTTGATGAACGGAGAGTAAATTGTAACCAAGGGTCTCGACAAGGAGGACATTCACAAGTGAGATGTCGGGTGTTACCACCACCTTGCCAAGACCCAATACCTTAGAGCACGTGTTGTCGCGCATATGATATGGTAGAGTGAGAAGGCTCGAGGTCGACAACAATATTCTTGCTTCCGGTCATATGACTTGTGGCTCCACTATAAACCACCCATTTAGCGCCACCGGAAGCATAGTCCTACAAGGAATCAAGTCTTGGATTTAGGTACCCATTTTTCAATGGGTCCTAGCATGTTAGTAACAAGGGGTTTGGGAACCCAAATAGTCCAATCAACATTGTCCTTTTGAGGACCAATAAAGCGAGCACGAATATGTCCATAGTAATCAACAAAAAGAACATGAGAAGGGTTGTTAGAGCCGGCGGAACCCGTCGAGGCGGAGTTGGGTACTCCATCCCTTCTTGAGCTAGCATTGCTCTCTTAAAGGTTGATCTCCATGTTCTCCTTGTTCTTCTTCTTCTTGGTCCTCTTATTCCTCTTCCTCTTTGGCTTGGTAGCCACTCCTCCTTCATTGCAAGAGCCCTCTTTGGCTCCATATTTAGCTTCAATGACTCCTTCCAAGTACTTGGCTTGAACTTGTAGTCTATCAACTTTGGCCTTCAAACGGTTGACTTCATCTTCATGCTCCGGGTGAGGATGGCAAATATCAAACACTTGTACTTCCTTTGCCTTGTTCACCTAGAAGTGTTCCATCAAAGCTTCTTCTTGGAGAGCGTTCATCTTCATGAGCATGCGCTTGTCACTCTCCATTTTGGCAATGTCACTTTCATGAGTGCAACACGCACGGTCCTTGCTCAAAGGGAAATGCACCTTCAATGCTTCCTCTTGCATGGAATTGATCTCCATGAGCTTGGCTTCCCTTCTCTTCAAGGCGGCTATTTCCTCCTCATGATCACAACAAGTGTCCTTCTCCTTGCTCATGTGAAGACATTCCACCAAAGACTATTCTTGCTTGCTACTCAAACTCAAAAGCTTGGCCTTGGTGATCTCAAGAGCGGCAATTTCTTCTTCATGGTTGCAACATGAGGTCTTCTCTTTGAACAAGCGGTAATATTCATCCAAAGCTTCTTCTTGAAGAGAATTGACTTCCAAGAGAAGAGCATTGTGCCTCCTCAAGGAAGTAACTTGATCAACAAGCTCATCATGACAAGAGTTGGGGTCTTCATCATCTTTCTCTTTGTTGGCTTCCTCAAGAGAGAGCATCTTCTTTTGAAGCTCACCAATCAGCTCAAGAGCATGGTCTCGATCCTTGGTGAGTCGAGAGACAATAGCTTCGTTGGTGTCTTCAAGGACGATGACACTAGCTTCAAGAGATATGCGCAGATTTCGTTCATCATCAAGCTCTCCTCTTTGAGAGAGGCAATCTCATTTGCCGCTTCCCTTTCCAACCTCTCCCTCTCCTCCATAAAATCTTGTGCCGCTCCAAGTTGGGCTAAGAGAGCTCCAACATGAGTCTTGGTATCCCCTTTCATGTTAGTGAGAAAAGAATCCAAACCCATAATCTCACGTTTAACGGTGAGACTAGTGGCATCATCAATATATAAGGCATTAGTTGAAGATGATGGTTTGGAAGGGGATTTTACCTCCGTGGATACCTTTGCCATAAGGCAGCGAGCATTGTTGATGGCTAGGTTCTCATTAGGAGAGTCGAAGAGGGGGATAGAGGGAGTGGAAATGGCGATGGCGGCCACTCCCTCTCCTTCCTTGTTGGAGCGCTTGTCTTCATGTTCTCCATCTTCATCGGAGGAGTACTCTTCTCGAATGATAAAGGCTCTAGGCTTCTTGTTGGGGGAGACCTTGTCGTCATCGGACTTTGGGGAGAACTTGGAGAATCCTTTGGAGAGTGACTTGAACTTATCCTTGCGGATAAGCCTTCCACCATGATCTTCTCTTCTCTCAAACATACAATCCGCGACAAAATGATTCTTGTCGCCGCAATTGTAGCATGTTCTTCCCCTTTGCCCCTCCCTTGGGCTCTTGGAGAAACTTCTTGGAGAAACACGTGATCTTCTTGGTCTTGTGCTTCGGGACATGTTTCCATCCCAAAATTTCTTGGCGGTGAGAGACATGTGCTCATGGTAATTGATCTTGAGATCATCCGGTCCCCACTCAATGGGATCCTCATCGCTTTCACTAGCCTCATGTACCCTCATCTTCAATGCAAGGTTGGGCTTGCGGGAGTTGTGGGCGCGAGCAACAAGATCCTCCGCATTCTTCTTGGAGATGTCCAAAGTGATGACTTCGCTAAGAACTTCATCGGATGTCATAGCACGGAAGGAGGCGTTTTGGTGGATGGCCGTCAACTTCACTTCCTCATAAGGGAGGAGAGCGTTGTAGAACTTGCGCTTGATCCAATGGTCATCCACAAACGTTGCTCCAAGATCTTGCATTTGCACGGCAAGAGCGATAAGGCGTCGATACATTTCTTCGGGGGACTCTCCTTCAATCATGACGAAGTTGTCGGCCATGTTGTTCACTTCATCAAAACGAGAGCTTTGGATGCTTGAATTTCCAAGGAAGAGCTTCTCAAGTTTATCCCATGCTTCCTTGGCGGTCTTGAGCAAGCGGATATGAGCACGGTCCTTGGGCGTGATGGCCATGTGTATCATGTTGATGGCGGTGGCGTTGAGTTGGTCATCCACCACTTCTCTCCTTGTCAAGCTTGATACGTCTCAAACGTATCTATAATTTCTAATGTTCCATGCTACTTTTATGATGATACTCACATGTTTTATACACACTTTATGTCATTATTATGCATTTTCCGGCACTAACCTATTGACGAGATGCCGAAGAGCCACTTGCTGTTTTCTGCTGTTTTTGGTTTCAGAAATCCTACAAAGGAAATATTCTCGGAATTGGACGAAATCAACGCCCAGGGTCTTATTTTTCCACGAAGCTTCCAGAAGACCGAGAGGATTACGAAGTGGGGCGACGAGGCGCCGCCACGCCAGGGCCGCGCGGCCAGGCTTGGGCCCGCGCCGCCCTGGCGTGTGGGGCCCTCGTCAGCCCTCCGACTCCGCCCTTCCGCTGATACGTCTCCGACGTATCGATAATTTCTTATGTTCCATGCCACATTATTGATGATATCTACATGTTTTATGCACACTTTATGTCATATTCGTGCATTTTCTGGAACTAACCTATTAACAAGATGCCGAAGTGCCGATTCGTTGTTTTCTGCTGTTTTTGGTTCCGAAAAGGCTGTTCGGGCAATATTCTCGGAATTGGACGAAATCAACGCCAAACCTCCTATTTTTCCCGGAAGGCTCCGAACACCGAAGAAGATTCGGAGAGGGGCCGAGGGGGCCACCACACCATAAGGCGGCGCGGGCCAGACCCTGGCCGCGCCGGCCTAGGGTGGGGCCACCCTGTCAGCCCTCCTGCGCCGCCTCTTCGCCTATATAACCCCTTTCGACCTAAAAACGCAGTACCTCTTGACGAAACTCCAGAAAGACTCCAGGGGCGCCGCCACATCGCGAAACTCCAATTCGGGGGACAGAAGTCTCTGTTCCGGCACCCTGCGGGACGGGGAATTGCCCCCGGAGCCATCTCCACCGCCGTCTCCACCGCCATCTTCACCGCCATCGCTACCTCCATGATGAGGAGGGAGTAATCCAACCCCGAGGTTGAGGGCTCCGCTGTAGCTATGTGGTTAATCTCTCTCCCATGTACTTCAATACAATGATCTCATGAGCTGCTTTACATGATTGAGATCCATATGATGAGCTTTGTATCGCTACTAGTTGTGTGCTACTCATGTGATGTTATTAAAGTAGTCTATTCCTCCTGCATGGTGTAAAGGTGACTAGTGTGTGCACCGTGTGGTTCTTGTTGTAGGCTATGATCATGATCTCTTGTAGATTGTGGAGTTAATTATCATTATGATAGTATTGATGTGGTCTATTCCTCCTTCATAGTGTAATGTGGACAGTGTGTGCACTATGTTAGTTCTTGGTTTATTTTGCAATGATCTATTATGCTCTAAGGTTATTTAAATATGAACATTGAATTGTGGAGCTTGTTAACTCCGGCATTGAGGGTTCGTGAAATTCTACGCAATGTGTTCATCATCCAACAAAAGAGTGTATGTAGCACATATGAGAAAGAGTTATTTATTATGCGATCAATGTTGAGAGTGTCCACTAGTGAAAGTATGATCCCTAGGCCTTGTTCCTAAATACTGCTATCGCTGCTTGTTTACTTGTTTCTCTGCGTTACTACTGCTACCATATTACCACCATCAACTACACGCCGGCAAGCTATTTTCACGGCGCCGTTACTACTTGCTCATACTTATTTATACCACCTGTATTTCACTATCTCTTCGCCGAACTAGTGCACCTATTAGGTGTGTTGGGGACACAAGAGACTTCTTGCTTTGTGGTTGCGGGGTTGCATGAGAGGGATATCTTTGACCTCTTCCTCCCCGAGTTCGATAAACCTTGGGTGATCCACTTAAGGGAAACTTGTTGCTTGTTCTACAAACCTCTGCTCTTGGAGGCCCAACACTGTCTACAAGAATAGAAGCTCCCGTAGACATCAAGCTATTTTCTGGCGCCGTTGCCGGGGAGGTAAGGTAAAAGGTATTCACATCCTCCGACTACTAAGCTATTTCCTAGCACTGTTGCCGGTGTGTGAGTGCTCGAAGCTATTTCCTTTAGATCCGGCAATTGCATCTTTTTGTTTCTTGTTTTTATTTTCACTAGTTAGGCATAATGGAAAACAACAAAAAATTTGGTGAGCTTTTTAATCTTTTTCCTAATTTAGAATTGTTTGATGCGAAAATTAAAAAACCTATGGAACCTTATTTGCATGATAGTAGCAATGTTATTAGTATGAATGCAATTACTTCTAATGCTATGGAGAAGTCTAAGCTTGGGGAAGCTAGATTTTGTGATATTTTTAGCTTCCCATCTTTAGGGGAGAGAATTTGCTCTGATAATACTTTATCTCCCATATGCGATAACTCTAATGATGCTTGTGATATTTTAAATGCACCTACTGAAAGTATTCCATATAAAATACCTATGAAAATTATTGAATGTGTTGTGGATAACCGCTATGAAGGGGATGGAACTGTCCATCCTGGAGATCATTTCTTGTTTTTGCATGAATTATGCGGGTTATTCAAGTGTGCAGGTATCTCTATGGATGAAGTGAAGAAGAAATTATTCTCTATGTCGTTGTATGGTAAAGCGGCGCATTGGCATAAACTGCTGAAGGATGAGCATTCTCTTGATTGGAAGGATATTGTGCCTCTATTTTATTCTAAATTCTATCCTCCAAGTGAAATTCACAAAGACCGAAACCGAATATATAATTTCTGGCCTCATGATGGAGAGAGTATTGCCCAAGCATGGGAGAGATTGAAGTCTTTAATGCTCAAATGCCCCAATCATGAGCTTCCAGGTAATATCATCATTGATAATTTGTATGCAAGACTTTATTTTCAAGATAAGACCTTGCTGGATACTACTTGTTCTGGATCATTCACGCGCAACAAAGAAGAGTTTAAAAGGGACCTTCTTGATCGGATTAAGGAGAACGCCGAAGATTGGGAGAACGACAAAGGTAAAGAGTCAGGTATAAATTATGATTATGAATGCATTGAAACTTTTATGGATACCGATAAATTTCGAAATATGAGTGCTACTTATGGTCTTGACTCTCAAGTTGCTTGCAAATCTTTATAAAGCCTTTGCTTCTCATTTTGAATTGCCTAAAAAGAATTTTGATAAGTATCATGAACCTTTTAAAGAGGCTTGCATGAAGAATGAAATTGTTGTTAATTATTGCAATAAGCATGCTCAAACTCCTAAGAATGCTATTTCCTATAAGCATGTTAATTTTTGTGGAATACATAGACCTTGTGGAATTAATCAAATCAAAGATGAATATTGTATCCATCATGCTAATGAAAAAACTAGAAAGTGGTTTAGGGCTCTAGATGATCTTGGTAAAAAAGTTTGTGCCCTCTATCCTTTTATTTGTGAAGTTTGCCATGAAGTGGGTCATTTTAATTTTCAATGCCCCTCCAATGATAATTTGAACCCAATGAGTGCTGCAAATTTGTATTGTGATGATGAAATTACTCCTAATCAGCATGATGAACTTACTTTATTTTTGGGGTGTGAAGAACTGTCGAGAAAAATCTCTTTGTTACATATGAGTGATCTTGATATTGATGATGTCCTGCATGGGTGTTTTTCTTATTGCATTTATAATAGCCATACAAATACTTACATACAAAATATTTTAGAAGATGACACCTTGCCAAAATATGATAGGACCGCTATGTGTTTTCAACTAATTAATGAAAAGGAGGGATCCTCCCAAGTTTCTTCTATTGTTTCGAAAGTAAATCAGGTTATGCGGACAAGCCACCCTTCAAGCCTCTTCCTCCTAAAGAAGGGAACGAGGAGAAGGAAGAAGAAGAAGAAGAAGAAGAAGAAGAAGAAGAGGAACGAAGAAGAAGAAGAAGAAGGAGAATAAAAAGAAAGAGGTAACGGCGTATCCCCGCGTGAATGAGATAACGCTAGGTAACCGTAAGTATGTTGCTCCTAATGATTATTGTGATAATGAATCTGAATACGATGATCTTCCTATGCCCTTTACATACATTAGCGATCATGATTTGAATGAGCACACTACTTTTGATATTACAAATCTCTGGGAAACTAATTCTGAAATTGATGATAATAATTGCCATAGTGTCAGTGCTATCCATGCTTCCTCCCATAATGATATAGAAAGCTCTAAGCTTGGGGAAGAGGTGTTTGAAAATCCTTTAGCTACTGGTCATTATGTTCTTGATACATATCCTTCTAATAACAATGATGGTGTGGACACAGATAAACCGGCTGTGAAAGATAACTATTCTATTTCCTATGATGACACTGTGCCTCCGATCTCTGATGATTATTATAAAGAATGCTATGATATAGGTTCTAACTATCCTTATGAAACTTGTCATAGTCATGATTGGATTACCAAAAACAATTCCCTTAATATGCAATTTCTTTACCATGTTCAAATTCTTGATAATAATCTTACTCCAATTACTATTAATGAGAATAACTCTTCTTATGCCAAATTTAATGATACTTCTATGCATATGAACCATGATAAGAATGTTTTAAGTGATGGGTATATTGTGGATTTCATCAATGATGCTACTGAAAGTTATTATGAGAGAGGGAAATATGGTTATATGCATTTCAATAATATTAAGTTTCCCCTCTTTATGTTGAGAATCTTGAAGTTACTCGTGTTTTATCCTCTTATGCTTGTCACTTTGTTCTTCATGAATTCATTTGTGTACAAGATTCCTCTGCATAGGAAGCATGTTAGGCTTAAATGTGTTTTGAATTTGCCTCTTGAAGCTCTCTTTTGCTTCAAATACTATTTCTTGTGAGTGCATCATCAAAACTGCTGAGCCCATCTTAATGGCTATAAAGAAAGAACTTCTTGGGAGATAACCCATGTGTTATTTTGCTACAGTACTTTGTTTTATATTTGTGTCTTGGAAGTTGTTTACTACTGTAGCAACCTCTCCTTATCTTAGTTTTGTGTTTTGTTGTGTCAAGTAAAGTCGTTGATAGAAAGGTTGATACTAGATTTGGATTACTACGCAGAAACAGATTTCTTTGCTGTCACGAATCTGGGCAAAATTCTCTGTAGGTAACTCAGAAAATTATGCCAATTTACGTGAGTGATCCTAAGATATGTACGCAACTTTCATTCAATTTGAGAATTTTCATTTGAGAAAGTCTGGTGCCCTTTTAAAATTCGTCTTTACGGACTGTTCTGTTTTGACAGATTCTGCTTTTTATTTCGCATTGCTTCTTTTGCTATGTGGGATGGATTTCTTTGTTCCATTGACCTCCAGTAGCTTTGGGCAATGTCCAGAAGTGTTAAGAATGATTGTGTCACCTCTGAACATGTGAGTTTTTGATTATGCACTAACCCTCTAATGAGTTTGTTTCGAGTTTGGTGTGAAGGAAGTTTTCAAGGATCAAGAGAGGAGTATGATGCAATATGATCAAGGAGAGTGAAAGCTCTAAGCTTGGGATGCCCCGGTGGTTCATCCCTGCATATTTCAAGAAGACTCAAGCATCTAAGCTTGGGGATGCCCAAGGCATCCCCTTCTTCATCGACAAATTATCAGGTTTCTTCTCTTGAAACTATATTTTTATTCGGTCACATCTTATGTACTTTACTTGGAGCGTCTGTGTGCTTTTATTTTTGTTTTGTTATTTTCATTCTCTGAATAAATACATGCTTGTGTGGGATAGATACACGCTCCGCTGGTTCATATGAACACATGTGTTCTTCGCTTTATCTTTTAGTGTTCATGGCGAAGGTTAAAACTGCTTCGTTCATTGTTATATGGTTGGAAACGGAAAATGCTACATGTAGTAATTGGTAAAATGTCTTGAATAATTTGATACTTGGCAATTGTTGTGCTCATGTTTAAGCTCTTGCATCATATACTTTGCACCCATTAATGAAGAAACACATAGAGCTTGCTAATTTGGTTTGCATATTTGGTCTCTCTAAAGTCTAGATAATATCTAGTGAGGTGTTTGAACAACAGTGAAGACGATGTATAGTCTTATAATGCTTGTAATATGTATTTTATGTAAAGTTTTGATGTACTAGTTTATGCTTGTGTTTGCTTCAAACAAACCTTGCTAGCCTAAGCCTTGTATCGAGAGGGAATAATTCTCATGCATCCAAAATCCTTGAGCCAACCACTATGCCATTTGTGTCCACCATACCTACCTACTACATGGTATTTCTCCGCCATTCCAAAGTAAATTGCTTGAAGTGCTACCTTTAAATTTCTATCCCCTACCTTTGCAATATATAGCTCATGGGACAAATAGGTTAAAAACTATTGTGGTATTGAATATGTACTTATGCATTTTATCTCTTATTAAGTTGCTTGTTGTGCGATAACCATGTTTACGGGGACGCCATCAACTATTCTTTGTTGAATATCATGTGAGTTGCTATGCATGTTCGTCTTGTCCGAAGTAAGAGAGATCTACCACCTTAATGGTTGGAGCATACATATTGTTAGAGAAGAACATTGGGCCGCTAACTAAAGCCATGAATCATGGTGGAAGTTTCAGTTTTGGACATATATCCTCAATCTCATATGAGAACACTAATTGTTGCCACATGCTTATGCATTAAAGAGGAATCCATTATCTGTTGTCCATGTTGTCCCGGTATGGATGTCTAAGTTGAGAATAATCAAAAGCGAGAAATCCAAAATGCGAGCTTTCTCCTTAGACCTTTGTACGGGCGGCATGGAGGTACCCCATTGTGACACTTGGTTAAAACATGTGTATTGCGATGATCCGGTAGTCCAAGCTAATTAGGACAAGGTGCGAGCACTATTAGTATACTATGCATGAGGCTTGCAACTTGTAAGATATAATTTACATAACTCATATGCTTTATTACTACCGTTGACAAAATTGTTTCATGTTTTCAAAATAAAAGCTCTAGCACAAATATAGCAATCGATGCTTTCCTCTTTGAAGGACCATTCTTTTTATTTTTATGTTGAGTCAGTTCACCTATTTCTCTCCACCTCAAGAAGCAAACACTTGTGTGAACTGTGCATTGATTCCTACATACTTGCATATTGCACTTATTATATTACTCTATGTTGACAATTATCCATGAGATATACATGTTACAAGTTGAAAGCAACCGCTGAAACTTAACCTTCCATTGTGTTGCTTCAATACCTTTACTAAGAATTTATTGCTTTATGAGTTAACTCTTATGCAAGACTTATTGATGCTTGTCTTTAAGTACTATTCATGAAAAGTTTTTGCTATATGATTCACTTGTTTACTCATGTCATATACATTGTTTTGATCGCTGCATTCACTACATATGCTTTACAAATAGTATGATCAAGGTTATGATGGCATGTCACTCCAGAAATTATCTGTGTTTATCGTTTACCTGCTCGGGACGAGCAGGAACTAAGCTTGGGGATGCTGATACGTCTCCGACGTATCGATAATTTCTTATGTTCCATGCCACATTATTGATGATATCTACATGTTTTATGCACACTTTATGTCATATTCGTGCATTTTCCGGAACTAACCTATTAACAAGATGCCGAAGTGCCGATTGCTTGTTTTCTGCTGTTTTTGGTTCCGGAAAGGCTGTTCGGGCAATATTCTCGGAATTGGACGAAATCAACGCCAAACCTCCTATTTTTCCCGGAAGGCTCCGAACACCGAAGAAGACTCGGAGAGGGGCCAGGGGGCCACCACACCATAAGGCGGCGCGGGCCAGACCCTGGCCGCGCCGGCCTAGGGTGGGGCCACCCTGTCAGCCCTCCTGCGCCGCCTCTTCGCCTATATAACCTCTTTCGACCTAAAAACGCAGTACCTCTTGACGAAACTCCAGAAAGACTCAAGGGGCGCCACCACATCGCGAAACTCCAATTCGGGGGACAGAAGTCTCTGTTCCGGCACCCTGCCGGGACGGGGAATTGCCCCCGGAGCCATCTCCACCGCCGTCTCCACCGCCATCTTCACCGCCATCGCTACCTCCATGATGAGGAGGGAGTAATCCACCCCCGAGGCTGAGGGCTCCGCTGTAGCTATGTGGTTAATCTCTCTCCCATGTACTTCAATACAATGATCTCATGAGCTGCTTTACATGATTGAGATCCATATGATGAGCTTTGTATCGCTACTAGTTGTGTGCTACTCATGTGATGTTATTAAAGTAGTCTATTCCTCCTGCATGGTGTAAAGGTGACTAGTGTGTGCACCGTGTGGTTCTTGTCGTAGGCTATGATCATGATCTCTTGTAGATTGTGGAGTTAATTATCATTATGATAGTATTGATGTGATCTATTCCTCCTTCATAGTGTAATGTGGACAGTGTGTGCACTATGTTAGTTCTTGGTTTGTTTTGCAATGATCTATTATGCTCTAAGGTTATTTAAATATGAACATTGAATTGTGGAGCTTGTTAACTCCGGCATTGAGGGTTCGTGTAATCCTACGCAATGTGTTCATCATCCAACAAAAGAGTGTATGTAGCACATATGAGAAAGAGTTATTTATTATGCGATCAATGTTGAGAGTGTCCACTAGTGAAAGTATGATCCCTAGGCCTTGTTCCTAAATATCGCTATCGCTGCTTGTTTACTTGTTTTACTTGCGTTACTACTGCTACCATATTACCACCATCAACTACACGCCGGCGAGCTATTTTCTGGCGCCGTTACTACTGCTCATACTTATTTATACCACCTGTATTTCACTATCTCTTCGCCGAACTAGTTCACCTATTAGGTGTGTTGGGGACACAAGAGACTTCTTGCTTTGTGGTTGCAGGGTTGCATGAGAGGGATATCTTTGACCTCTTCCTCCCTGAGTTCGATAAACCTTGGGTGATCCACTTAAGGGAAACTTGCTGCTGTTCTACAAACCTCTGCTCTTGGAGGCCCAACACTGTCTACAAGAATAGAAGCTCCCGTAGACATCATCCGCCTACTTAAAGCCTTCGTCGCGAAAACCCCCTACCGCAGAAAGTGTGAATCAAGTATTATCACTACTAGGAAAAGGCCTAGCCGTAAGGTTGACTTCAGTGGCGCACCATGATGGCCGTGCGCCACTACTACTTAGCAGTGTCGCACCACAAAATGGTGGGCCACTGTTACAAATGTAGTAGTGGCGCACCTTGTTTGTGGTGCGCCATTACTAATTCCTGGCAGGAGGCCAGCTCCCACCCAAAACTAATAGTGGCGCACGTCTCCATGGTGCGCCACCGCTACATGGCTTACTTATAGCGCATGTCTTTGTGGTGCGCCACTCGCTAGGAGGTGGCCGGGGCCCTTTAGAGATGAGGGCTTTAGCAATGGCGCATCGCTTGGTGCGCCACTACTAGGTATGGCGCACCGCCGACATGGTGCGCCACCGCTAAGTTGGGCAGGGGCGTGGGTTTACGGGTAACAGGTGAGCGGTGGCGCACCACTTAGCAAGTGCGCCATTGCTATGTCACCCTAGCAGTGGCGCACGGCTAGGTGGTGCGCCACCGCTAACCCGGGACCATTTCCTGCTTTTCACCCTCCACTCACATGTGCCACCCACTTTCCCCAAACACTCTTCCACCACCACCTCCCACCAAATCTGGATCTGGTCGTGTTGCCCCTCCTTCCCACCTCATTTTCACCTCTTCATTCACCAAAATTAAGTTGGTAAACTTAATTTTCTTCATAGGTAACTAATGGTGAAGCTTTCTTAGCTCAATACCCTACTCAATCTCAACTTTTTACCTCATCCAACACTCTAGGTCTCGCCGTATCGGTAACTTTGTTGGTTTTATGCTTTGTGTGTGAACGGTTCCGATCGTCTTGCACACACGTCATGCACATATGTTATGTGCGAAGCTCGATGATATCATGTGTACGTGCGCATGCGCGAAAAGCGTCACGTGCATGTGTGTTGTATGCGAAGCCTCCGGATCCACATGTGTGTTGTATATGCGAAGCCTCCACACATGTGTTGCATGTGTTTTTGTTTGCAGGGATTTGAAATGCGATGGAGTTGCCAATATTTTGCCGAAACGTTGATTCATTTCCGTTTCGGCGAATGTTGGGCATACTACGCATATACATGTCCTATTTTTAGGGAAGGTCATGCCAAAATTTTCTTTTGGTATGCTAAGATATCCATTTTCTCTATATCCGCGAGCGACCATGGTCCGCATGATGAGCGAAGGCGTTGTGGCTAGGTTTTTGAAAGCCGCGACAGACGAGATGATTAGAAATAACCAAAAGGAGATAAGATGTCCGTGTCGAAGATGCAAGCTAACGAGCCTTATGGACCCTAAAGCCGTTTGGCAGCCAGAGCAGCACGCATAGCACCTGGCCCGTGTTTGTGTGGATGTACAACCTCCCCCCCTGGTTGTGCATGAAGAGGAAGTACATTCAAATGAGTATGCTAATTGAAGGGCCGAAACAACCAGGGAACGACATCAATCCGTATATGGGGCTTCGAAAGAGGAGCTAGCCACGCTATGGGACACGCCCGCCAATACGTGGGACGCCGCCGCGGAAGAATATTTCCCTATGAGAGCCGCAATGCTCACGACGGTGCACGACTTTCTCGGTTACGGATATGTCGCGGGGCAGGTGGTCCACGGATTCAATGCATGCGTAAGGTGCATGGACGACACAACGTACCGCCAGCCTAGATAGAGATCCCGGGTCCTCGAAAACGGTGTTCATGGGACATCGAAGGTGGCTTCGCGAGGACGACCCATGGAGGAAACGCAAGGATCTGTTCGATGGTGAAGACGAACCCCGAAGACGGCCACGTACGAGAAGCGGCGAGCAAATAGACGAGCTATTGAAAAATTGGAAAGAGTGCCCACCGCCGGGAAAGAAGCGAAAGGCGCCGGAGCCGCTGCTTAAGGTATGGAAGACGAGGTCTCGTTTTCCGGGACTTGCCGTATCGGAAGATCCTCCGTGTGCCTCACAGCCTTGATGTCATGCACATCACGAAGAACGTGTGCGAGAGTCTGCTTGGTACCCTCCTGAACATGCCAGAGAAGACCAAAGATGGGCCGAAAGCAAGGTACGACTTGCAATCAATTGGGATCAGGGAGGAGCTTCACGCGGGACACCCTAATGATGATGATGACGATGACGATGATGAGGCGGAGGACACGCAAAGTCGTCGCAAGGGAAAAAATGCCAAAAAGATTGAATATTACTGCCCCCCGCGTGCTTCACTCTAAGTCAGAAGGAGATCGAGCAGTTTTTCGACTGTCTCCTAGGAGTAAAACTTCCCTACGGTTACGCGGGGAAGATAAGCAGGTACCTCGACAAAGCGAAGCAGAGGTTCAGCGGGATGAAGTCTCACGACTGTCACGTGCTGATGACGCAGATACTTCCGGTTGCAATCCGTGGGATCATGGACGCGCACGTCCGTGAAACGCTTTTTGGCCTATGCAACTTTTTCGACGTCATCTCTCGGAAGTCCGTTGGCGTGAGGCAACTTAGAAGGCTACGGGAAGAGATCGTGGTGATACCGTGCGAGCTTGAGATGTACTTCCCGCCCGCTTTCTTCGACGTTATGGTGCATCCGCTGGTACATATCGTGGAGGATATCATCCAACCGGGGCCGACGTTCCCGCACAAGCATGATGCCGTTCGAAAGGATGAATGGTGTCATCAAAGGGTACGTTCGCAACAGGGCACGTCCGGACGGAAGCATAGCCAAGGGTTTTCTCGACCGAAGAGTGCATCTCCTTCGCACGAGTTATCTAGAAATCGAGAACCCCGTTGGCCTGCCCGTAAACGGGCATCTCGGGAAGCTCGCCGGATGGGGTCACCGCGACGGTAGCCGCGAAATGCATGTCGACTTCAAGGGTCGAATCGCCGACTTTGAAAGAGCAAACCTAGTCGCGCTACAACACATAGACGTGGTCGATCCTTGGGTGGTAGAGCACAAAACCTTCATCGCAAAGACGTACGAGTGATCGGGGCCAACGAGAGGACGGACGGAGATATAATCAAAGAGCACAACTCAACCTTCACGCGGTGGTTCAAGGACAAGATGCCGACGTACCCTATAGACGAGGATTCTTCTGCGGAAGAAAAACTCATATTCGCCTTGTCACAGGGCGCCGAACACAACCTCGATGACATTTCGGGCGTACGATATCAACGGCTACACATTCTACACCGAGGAAAAGGACATGAAGAGCGATTATCGTAACTCCGGGGTAACGATGGAGTCCTACACCGGTGACGTCAAGCGGAGATACTACGGAAAGATCGAGGAGATCCGGGAGCTGAGCTACGCCGGAGAGAATGTGCCGATGTTCCGTGTCGGTGGGCCAAGAACGTCATAAAAGAAGACCGGCATTTCACCACCATGGTTATACCCGAAGCCAAATCCAAGACAGCGGGCGCAAAGGTCACCGCGAAATATGAGCCATGGGTACTAGCTTCCCAAGTGGACCAATGCTTCTTCATTACCGACCCGCAAAAGCCCAGCCGTGTTGTCGTGAGGAGAGGCAAAAGGAGCATCATCGGAATGGATGGAGCCGCCAACGAGCTAGACTTTGACCAGTACGGCGATCCGAAGATGGAAGATGACGACGACGATGATGAAGAACCATACACAACAAGAAGAAGCAGGACCACCCTACCTAAAGGCCGTCCATTCAAGAGAAGAAGTCTAGGAGTTCCGGGGCTAAATTATTCAACCGCGAGAAAGAAGGGCAAGAAGATTGTGAAAAGATAATTATGTATCATTTTCTTGTATGAATAATGGATGTCATATTGTTAATCTTCACATTGTACCGATCAAAATAGACATATAATTTATATTTTTGGATATTTTCTAGATTCTATAGTATTTTAAATATTCTACATAATTATAATTATTTATGCCTTTTATTTTGGTGTATTATGCTATTTTGGATGTTTATTATAGTGTTAAATCAATTTAAAAAGAAAAGGAAAAAAATGGGGCCGCCAGGGTTCGAACCTGGCCGGCAGGGGTTTGGCACAAACCAACCAGGGACAGAGCCAGTGCGGTACTAAGCGGGATATGTCAATCCCCCCCGCGTTATTCTTTTGATCCAGACATAAAGAGGCAGTGGCGCACCCCTAGAGGTGCGCCATTGCTAAGCCTCATAGTGGCGCACCCCGAGAGGTGCGCTATTGCTAAGGCGTCAGGGGACTTAGAAATTTCCCCTTCTTCTTCCCCCGTCCCGACCAGATCCCACCTGACCACCCCTCCCCTTCTTCCCCTGAGCGACGCCGCCGTCCCTCGATCTGCCTCGCGCTGCCACCCCTCCCCTTCTTCCTCTCCGCCGGCGACGCCCTGCGCCCATTCACCACTGCGCCCTCCCACCTTCTCCTGGATCTCCGAAGCCACCTGCTCGCCCTCCATTCCCCACCGTGGCCGGATCGAGATTTCCCCACCTGCTCGCCGTACTCGCCGCAACACGTCGTGGAGCACCGGCAAGAGAAGCGCGCCTTCGACCGCCGACGCCGCCACGCCTTCGACCGCCGACGCCGCCGCAGAGGACCGCCGACGCCTTCGACCACCGACGCCACCGCGCATCCTTCCCGGTAGCCGCCGTGCTCCTCCCCTCCTTCTCCTCTCGCTAGGTTAGTTGCTACTTCTGCTCGGTGCTCCCCTCGAGCCCGCCGACAAGGCGCAGGCTTGATTTCGCTCCCTCCAAGGTCCAATCACAGTCGTCTCTGTCTGAATAATATAGTAGCAGATGCATTTGCAGAACTGGAACTTTCGTAGTACCGATGCTCTATGCTCCTTCACCCCTTCTCCCTGGCCGCCCCTCCCTGCCATGACCCAACCCTAACCCTAGAAAAGTTAGGCTTAGTGGAATGATGGAGTTAGGATTAGGACCGTAGGTGTTGAATGAAATGTAAAAACGAATAGCAAAACACCGTTAACGGTGTTAGCATCGACGATAGGTGTTCATTTTGATGCTAACAGTTGTTCATTTTGACTCGTAGGCTTAGTGGAATTTAGTTCTAACTCGCTGATGCTAACGGTGTTCATTTTGATGGTTTTAGTAAGTACAAGTTAGGCTATATAAGTTCAAGTATACGAAACCAAAACATTCTCGTAAACCAATTTAATGTTCCAGTCACCTAACACAATAAATAGTATTGCATCATCCAGACTAGTTATAGAGAACATGCACATGAGATAAAGAGGGACTTTGGGACGATGTATGCAAGTTGGGCCCAATACATTGCAACCATATTGCTTGCCCATCTAAGAATTTTTGCCTCTGGTCCCTCCCTATCCAATTGATTAAATTCTTAACTGAAGATTAAAACACGTCCTAGGATACTGGATCATATTGTATGCTTAGTAACTCACAATTGCATGCTATTAAGAGAATTGTTACATGTAAAGTACACTTTAAGCAATAAAAGTCCATTCAAATATTGTTAATGTTAGATAGGTTGCCGCTGTTACTTGGTGTTGTTGCTTGCTGCTAGATAGGTTGCTCGTCGCTTGGTGTTGTTGCTCGCTGCTAGATAGGTTGCTGCTGCTAGATAGGTTGCTGTCTGTTAGGTTACATATCCTCTATTTTTAGAACAAATGCATTGTAAAATCATTCATTTTGTTATAGAGCCCATTGGCAAACCTTCAAAATTGGCATTGTAACAAGTGTGAACAAAGAAAGCTTCTCTGTTTGGTATGTAGAGAGTGAGAGAGAGTTGCTTGCTGAACATTGGCATACTGAACATTGTGTGAAAAAAGGGAAAATTAGCATACCGAACATTGCTTGATGCTATCCGATTCTGGCCATAGTCTCGTAGTGTCATTTTCCTATGTAAAGTTTCCATTTATTTGATTCCTTTTTAATGCTGATTTTAATGCTGCTAGGTGTGTATGTTGCTGCTACTTCCCGGAACTTGAGCACCGACCTGATCTTCCTCGACCCGGAGCAACAGCTCACCTCTCGGCGACTCCACGCGACGCACGGTGAGCTTGCTGCTAGATGCTAGCTGCCGCTTGTTGTTGATGCATGCTGCTAGCTAGTTGCCGCCGCTAGCCGTTGATGCATGCCGCTAGCTGCCGTCTGCTACTAGCTGGTGCCATGTGCATGTGCCATGGTGCTCAGCTGGTGTATATGAGGAACAATTGTACATGTGCCATGGTGCTCAGCTGGTGGATTGTTTTGCATGTGTATATGGTGACATATTCTTGTGCGAGGATCGACAGAGATGCCCATTATCGCCGAAATGTTGATTCATTTCCGTTTCGGCGAAAATGGGGCACTCATATGTCCATAGATTAGCATAGGTCATGCCCAATTTTGTTAGTGGAATGGATCGTAATATGGTTCAAAAATGTAAACATGTAGGATGGCCGGTCCCGGTGGCCGGCGAGGCGGTCGAGGCCGCGGTCCTGGGCGCCCCCGCGGCCGGGGAAGGGGCCGCCGCGGTGGAGCAGCAAGGGCCCCACGGTCACCGTCACCCGCATCCTCCTCGTCTTCGCATGAGGAACGCTGCTTCGAGTTCCTCCTCCGCATCGACGACGACCCACTCGGCATCAAGAGGCTACCGGACAAGTTCGCCGAGTTCGTCGACGGCGTCGAGCCGGCGCACTTGCAGCCACGGGAGGCTAGCTGCAACTTCTGCCGCTGGTCCGTGGAGGTCCTGTTCGACGGGCAGGGCAAGATGTACCCGCACACGGGGTGGGACAAGTTCGCCCGTGACCTCCACCTCGAGCCCGGCTGCCAGCTCACCTTCCTGTACGAGGGGGACGGCGAGATGATCGTCAAGGTGTTCGACGACACCGCCTGCCGTGTGCACTACCCCCACACCGGCGAATCCGGCTCGGACACCGATAGTTAGAACTTAGAGTGTTGTCAACTCTATATTCGTTGCTTCGTGTTGTTTGAATTCTATATTAAATTGTATGAAGCTACGATGTTAGGTATGATGATGTTATGTCCAAATATCAATCTCTTGTGCATCCTACCTTGCCTCGCCGACACCATCCCGGGATGTTCATATTTGTTTGCCCTTGTCATTCCATTTGCTTTGGTATCTCAAAATGCCGATGATTAGAATGTTCGGTCAACCGTACACTCCGGGGTGTCGCTAGTGAGCCTGGTGTGATGGCACAAATATCAATCTCTTGTGCATCCTACCTGGCCTCACTAACGCCATCCCGGGATGTTCATATTTGTTTCGACCAACAATGTATGAGGCACTTATTCCATTTTGTCATTCCATTTGCTTTGAGATTTTCAAAATGCCGATGATTAAAATGCTTGGTCACCGTACACTCGTGGGCGGTGTTAGTGAGCCTCGTGTGATTGCACAAATATCAATCTCTTGTGCATCCTACCCGGCTCGCTAACTCCGTCCCGGAATGTTAATATTTGTTTCGACCAACAATGTATGAGGCATTCCATTTAGTTCATACTAGCTACTTGTTTCTTATTTGAGTTGGCACTTCTTAATTGCATTGACCGATGATTAGAATGGTTGGTCACTTGTACACTCCGTGGTGACGTAAGTGAGCCTGGTGTGATGGCACAAATATCCATGTCTTGTGCATCCTACCTGGCCTCGCTTACGCCATCACGGAATGTTAATATTTGTTTTGACCGACAAAGTATGAGGCCCTTGTCATTCTTCCATTTGCTTTGGTATCTCAAAATGCCGATGATTAGAATGTTGGTCACCTATACACTTGGGGAGGGGTCGGTGAACCCGGTGCGATGACACAAGTATCAATCTCTTGTGCATCCTACTTGGTTTCACCGACGCCTTCTCTAAATGTTAATATTTGTTTGGACCGACAAAGTATGAGGCCCTTGTCATTCTTCCATTTGCTTTGGTATCTCAAAATGCCGATGATTAGAATGTTGGTCACCTATACACTTGGGGGAGGGGTAAGTGAACCTGGTGCGATGACACAAGTATCAATCTATTGTGCATCCTACTTGGTTTCGCTTACTCCGTCCCTAAATGTTAATATTTGTTCCGACCAACAATGTATGAGGCATGCCTTTTAGTTCATACTACTTGGATCGTTTTTGAGTTTGCTCTTATTCGTTGCAAACATCTATGAGCGTGCACTAATGTTTCTTTGGCTTGTGCATATGTACGCAGATATGACGTGGTATGTCGTGTACAAGGGCAAGGTTCCCGGAGTCTACAACGACTGGGAGGAGTGTCGGAGACAGGTTCACCGTTTTAGCGGTAACAGCTACAAAGGGTACACCACTAGAGCGGAGGCCGAAGACAGATACGCACGCTATCTGGCGGTAGAGAGGACGGAGCGGAGGAGGAACCGGATGAAGACCACTTTCATCGGGACGGTGCTAGTAGTGACTCTAGCTCTCTTCTATGTGATGCTAGTTTAGATGATCGACCTTGTGCCACTACTAGCTCATTTGTGACTTGTAACACCGTAACTTGCATTGTAACCTCTAATGTGAATGCTTGTGAATCATGTGGGGCTAATGTGAAGAACTATGTATGGATAAGCTGTGCTGTTGTTTATATGCTGTTATATATCCTGTATTGTGCTATTGTACTCGTCATATACAACCTGTATAAATACCTGCCAAGATACAAAAAAAAAAAATTCGAAATCCTAGCAGTGGCGCACTAGTGGACCATCTGTGGCGCACTACCACTAAGTAGCAGTGGCGCACCGCTACTGATCCAGTGGCGCACTGCCCTGTGATCCTCTCCGAGACTAGCAAGTGGCGCACAAGGATAAGTAGCGAGTGGCGCACGTCCCGGAGAGGGCGAGTGGCGCACGTACTCACGCAGCAGTGGCGCACCTACTAGCTGGACCAGTGGCGCACGCAAAACCGTAGCGAGTGGCGCACCTCTTCTACACGGTGGTGGCGCATCGCCTCGACCAACAGAGTGGCGCACCACTTTGGAGTAGTAGTGGCGCACTGGAGGGCATGTCAATGGCGCACCGTGCAGTGCGCCACGGTATCTAGGCTAGTAGTGGCGCACCCCTAGTGCGCCACTACTATGTGTTAGCAGTGGCGTGATAACAGTGGCGCACCACTAGTGCGCCACTGATGGCTATATGTGGTGCGCCACTGAAAGCCTTTTTTCTAGTAGTGTATCAAGAGATGAAGCATCAACATCATAATTTGTTCTAATAATAGAATCATAAGGTAACTTCATTCTCTTTCTAGGTAAGTGTTCCATACCTTTCTTGAGAGGAAATTGATATTTAATATTACCTTCCTTCATATCAATGGTAGCACCAACAGTTCGAAGAAAAGGTCTTCCCAATATAATGGGGCAAGATGCATTGCATTCAATATCCAGGATAACAAAATCAACGGGGACAAGGTTATTGTTAACCATAATGCGAAAATTATCAATCCTCCCCAAAGGTTTCTTTATAGCATTATCAGCAAGATTAACATCCAAATAACAATTTTTCAATGGTGGCAAGTCAAGCATATCATAAATTTTCTTAGGCATAACAGAAATACTTGCACCAAGATCACATAAAGCATTGCAATCAAAATCATTGACCCTCATCTTAATGATGGGCTCCCAACCATCTTCTAACTTCCTAGGAATAGAAGTTTCAAGTTTTAGTTTCTCCTCTCTAGCTTTTATGAGAGCATTTGAATATGTTTTGTAAAGGCCAAATTTATAGCACTAGCATTGGGACTTTTAGCAAGTTTTTGTAAGAACTTTATAACTTCAGAGATATGACAATCATCAAAATCTAAACCATTATGATCTACAGCAATGGGCTCATTGTCCCCAATATTTTGAAAAATTTCAGCAGTTTTATCACAAACAGTTTCAGCAGTTTTAGCAGTTTCAGGCAATTTTGCACGCTTTGCACTAGGAGTAGAAACATTGCCAACACCAATTATTTTACCATTGATAGTAGGGGGTTTAGCAACAGGTGAAGCATCATCATTACTAGTGGTGGTAATATTCCAAACTTTAGCTACATTATTCTCTTTAGCTATTTTTTCATTTTCTTCTCTTTCCCACCTAGCATGCAATTCAGCCATCAATCTAATATTCTCATTAATTCGAACTTGGATGGCGTTTGTTGTAGTAACAATTTTATTATCATTATCCTTATTAGGCATAACTTTCAATTTTAAAAGATCAACATCGGAGGCAAGTCTATCAACCTTAGAAGCAAGAATATCAATTTTATCAAGCTTTTCTTCAACAGATTTGTTAAAAGCAGTTTGTGTACTAATAAATTCTTTAAGCATGGCTTCAAGACCAGGGGGTACATTCCTATTATTGTTGTAAGAATTCCTATAAGAATTACCATAACCATTACCATTAGCAGAAGGATATGGCCTATAGTTGTTACCAGAATTATTCCTATAAGCATTGTTGTTGAAATTATTATTTTTAATGAAATTCACATCAACATGTTCTTCTTGGGCAACCAATGAAGCTAAAGGAACATTATTAGGATCAACATTAGATCTACCATTCACAAGCATAGACATAATATCATCAATCTTATCACTCAAGGAGGAGGTTTCTTCAACAGAATTTACCTTCTTACCTTGTGGAGCTCTTTCTGTGTGCCATTCAGAGTAATTTATCATCATATCATCAAGAAGATTTGTTGCCGCCCCCAAAGTGATGGACATAAAGGTACCTCCAGCAGCTGAATCCAGTAGGTTCCGCGAAGAAATATTCAATCCTGCATAAAAGGTTTGGATGATCATCCAAGTAGTTAGTCCATGGGTAGGGCAATTCTTTACCAAAGATTTCATTCTCTCCCATGCTTGAGCAACATGTTCATTATCTAATTGCTTAAAATTTATTATGCTACTTCTCAAAGATATAGTTTTAGCGGAAGGATCATATCTACCAATAAAAGCATCTTTACATTTAGTCCATGAATCAATACTATTTCTAGGCAAAGATAGCAACCAATCTTTAGCTCTTCCTCTTAAGGAGAAAGGAAACAATTTCAGTTTTATAATATCACCATCTACATTCTTATACTTTTGCATTTCACATAGTTCAACAAAATTATTAAGATGGGCAGCAGCATCATCGGAACTAACACCAGAAAATTGCTCTCTCATAACAAGATTTAGTAAAGCAGGTTTAATTTCAAAGAATTCTGCTGTAGTAGCAGGTGGAGCAATAGGTGTGCATAAGAAATCATTATTATTTGTGCTAGTGAAGTCATACAACTTAGTATTCTAAACAGTACCCATTTTAGCAATAGTAAATAAAGCAAACTAAATAAAGTAAATGCAAGTAACTATTTTTTTTGTGTTTTCAATATAGAGAACAAGACAGTAAATAAAGTAAAGCTCGCAACTAATTTTTTTGTGTGTTTTTGATATAAGAGAAAACAAAGCAGTAAATAAAATAAAACAAAGCAAGACAAAAACAAAGTAAAGAGATTGGATATGGGAGACTCCCCTTGCAGCGTGTCTTTATCTCCCCGACAACGGTGCCAGAAAAAGAGCTTGATGGCGTGTAAGACACACGTCCGTTGGGAACCCCAAGAGGAAGGTGTGATGCGCACAACAGCAAGTTTTCCCTCAGTAAGAAACCAAGGTTATCGAACCAGTAGGAGTCAACGAACACGTGAAGTTTGTTGGTGGCGGAGTGTAGTGCGGCGCAACAGCAGGGATTCCGGCGCCAACGTGGAACCTGCACAACACAATCAAAGTACTTTGCCCCAACGTAACAGTGAGGTTGTCAATCTCACCGGCTTGCTGTAAACAAAGGATTAGATGTATAGTGTGGAAGATGATGTTTGTTTGCGAAGAACAGTAAAGAACAAGTATTGCAGTAGATTGTATTTCAGATGTAAATAATGGACCGGGGTCCACAGTTCACTAGTGGTGTCTCTCCCATAAGATAAATAGCATGTTGGGTGAACAAATTATAGTTGGGCAATTGAAAAATAAAGAAGGCATACCAATGCACATACATATATCATGATGAGTACTATGAGATTTAATCAGGGCATTACGACAAAGTACATAGACCGCTATCCAGCATGCATCTATGCCTAAAAAATCCACCTTCAGGTTATCATCCGAACCCCTTCCAGTATTAAGTTGCAAACAACAGATAATTGCATTAAGTATGGTGTGTAATGTAATCAACACAAATATCCTTAGACAAAGCATCGATGTTTTATCCCTAGTGGCAACAGCACATCAACAACCATAGAACTTTCTGTCACTGTCCCGGATTCAATGGAGGCATGAACCCACTATCGAGCATAAATACACCCTCTTGGAGTCACAAGTATCAACTTGGCCAGAGCCTCTACTAGCAATGGAGAGCATGCAAGAACATAAACAACATATATGATAGATTGATAATCAACTTGACATAGTATTCAATATTCATCGGATCCCAACAAACACAACATGTAGCATTACAAATAGATGATCTTGATCATGATAGGAAGCTCACAAGATCTAACATGATAGCACAATGAGGAGAAGACAACCATCTAGCTACTGCTATGGACCCATAGTCCAGGGGTGCACTACTCACACATCGATCCGGAGGCGATCATGGTGATGAAGAGACCTCCGGGAGATGATTCCCCTCTCCGGCAGGGTGCCGGAGGCGATCTCCTGAATTCCCCGAGATGGGATTGGCGGTGGCGGCGTCTCTGGAAAGTTTTCCGTATCGTGGCTCTCGGTACTGGGGTTTTCGCGACGAAGGCTTTAAGTAGGCGGAAGGGCGGAGTCGGAGGGCTGACGAGGATCCCACACAACAGGGCGGCGCGGGCCCAAGCCTGGCCGCGCGGCCCTGGCGTGGTGGCGCCTCGTCGCCCCACTTCGTAATCCTCTCGGTCTTCTGGAAGCTTCGTGGAAAAATAAGACCCTGGGCGTTGATTTCGTCCAATTCCGAGAATATTTCCTTTGTAGGATTTCTGAAACCAAAAACAGCGAGAAAACAACAAGCGGCTCTTCGGCATCTCGTCAATAGGTTAGTGCCGGAAAATGCATAATAATGACATAAAGTGTGTATAAAACATGTGAGTATCATCATAAAAGTAGCATGGAGCATAAGAAATTATAGATACGTTTGAGACATATCAGTTCCACGTTGGCGCCAGAATCCCTGGTGTTGCACCGCACTACACTCCGCCACCAACAACCTTCACGTGTTCCTTGACTCCTACTGGTTCGATAACCTTGGTTTCTTACCGAGGGAAAACTTGTCGCTGTACACATCACACCTTCCTCTTGGGGTTCCCAACGGACGTGTGTCTTACACGCCATCAAGCTCTTCCGGTCTCGTGGCGAATAGCCCTCCTCGATGATACGCCAAAGCTCGGTAGATGCGTTGCGCACATGGGAACTGATACGTCTCCGACGTATCGATAATTTCTTATGTTCCATGCCACATTATTGATGATATCTACATGTTTTATACACATTATATGTCGTATTTATGCATTTTCCGGCACTAACCTATTAACGAGATGCCGAAGAGCCAGTTGCTGTTTTCTGCTGTTTTTGGTTTCAGAAATCCTACAAAGGAAATATTCTCGGAATTGGACGAAATCAACGCCCAGGGTCCTATTTTGCCACGAAGCTTCCAGAAGACCGAAGAGAAGACAAAGTGGGGCCACGGGGCGCCGCCACACTAGGGCGGCGGGCCCAGGAGGGGCCCGCGCGGCCCTGCTGTGTGGGGCCCCCGTGACCCCTCTGACTCCGCCCTTCCGCCTACTTAGGTATTCGTCGCGAAACCCCCAGTACCGAGAGCCACGATACGGAAAACCTTCCAGAGACGCCGCCGCCGCAAATCCCATCTCGGGGGATTCTGGAGATCACCTCCGGCACCCTGCCGGAGAGGGGAATCATCTCCCGGAGAACTCTTCACCGCCATGGTCGACTCCGGAGTGATGAGTGAGTAGTTCACCCCTGGACTATGGGTCCGTAGCAGTAGCTAGATGGTTGTCTTCTCCTCATGTGCTTCATTGTCGGATCTTGTGAGCTGCCTAACATGATCAAGATCATCTATCTGTAATTCTATATGTTGTGTTTGTCGGGATCCGATGGATAGAGAATACTATGTTATGTTGATTATCAATCTATTACCTATGTGTTGTTTATGATCTTGCATGCTCTCCGTTATTAGTAGAGGCTGATACGTCTCCGACGTATCGATAATTTCTTATGTTCCATGCCACATTATTGATGATATCTACATGTTTTATACACATTATATGTCGTATTTATGCATTTTCCGGCACTAACCTATTAACGAGATGCCGAAGAGCCAGTTGCTGTTTTCTGCTGCTTTTGGTTTCAGAAATCCTAGTAAGGAAGTATTCTCGGAATTGGACGAAATCAACGCCCAGGGTCCTATTTTTGCACGAAGCTTCCAGAAGAACGAGGGGGAAAGGAAGTGGGGCCATGAGGCGCCGACACAACAGGGCGGCGCGGCCTGGCCCTTGGCCGCGTGGCCCTGGCGTGTGGGGCCCTCGTGTGGCCCCCCGCGTTGCCCTTCCGCCTACTTAAAGCCTTCGTCGCGAAACCCCCAGGACCGAGAGCCACGATACGGAAAACCTTCCAGAGACGCCGCCGCCGCCAATCCCATCTCGGGGGATTCTGGAGATCACCTCCGGTACCCTGCCGGAGAGGGGAATCATCCCCCGGAGGACTCTTCACCGCCATGGTCGCCTCCGGAGTGATGAGTGAGTAGTTCACCCCTGGACTATGGGTCCATAGCAGTAGCTAGATGGTTGTCTTCTCCTCATGTGCTTCATTGTCGGATCTTGTGAGCTGCCTAACATGATCAAGATCATCTATCCGTAATGCTATATGTTGTGTTTGTCGGGATCCGATGGATAGAGAATACTATGTTATGTTGATTATCAATCTATTACCTATGTGTTGTTTATGATCTTGCATGCTCTCCGTTATTAGTAGAGGCTCCGGCCAAGTTTTTTCTCTTAACTCCAAGAGGGAGTATTTATGCTCGATAGTGGGTTCATGCCTCCATTAAATGCGGGACAGTGACAGAAAGTTCTAAGGTTGTGGATGTGCTGTTGCCACTAGGGATAAAACATTGATGCTATGTCCGAGGATGTAGTTATTGATTACATTACGCACCATACTTAATACATTTGTCTATTGTTTTACAACTTAATACTGGAAGGGGTTCGGATGATAACCTGAAGGTGGACTTTTTAGGCATAGATGCATGCTGGATAGAGGTCTATGTACTTTGTCGTAATGCCCAATTAAATCTCACAATATTCATCATATCATGTATGTGCATTGTCATGCTCTCTTTATTTGTCAATTGCCCGACTGTAATTTGTTCACCCAACATGCTATTTATCTTATGGGAGAGACACCTCTAGTGAACTGTGGACCCCGGTCCATTCTTTTACATCGAATACAATCTACTGCAATACTTGTTCTACTGTTTTCTGCAAAAAATTATCATCCACACTATACATCTAATCCTTTGTTACAGCAAGCCGGTGAGATTGACAACCTCACTGTTTCGTTGGGGCAAAGTACTTTGGTTGTGTTGTGCAGGTTCCACGTTGGCACCGGAATCCCTGGTGTTGCGCCGCACTACATCTCGCTGCCATCAACCTTCGACGTGCTTCTTGACTCCTACTGGTTCGATAAACCTTGGTTTCATACTGAGGGAAACTTGCTGTTGTACTTATCACACCTTCCACTTGGGGTTCCCAACGGACGCGTGCTGTACGCGTATCAAGCTAAATTTCTGGCGCCGTTGCCGGTGAGATCAAGACACGCTGCAAGGGGAGTCTCCACAATCCAATCTCTTTACTTTGTTTTTGTCTTGCTTTATTTTATTTACTACTTTGTTTGCTGCATTATATCAAAACACAAAAAAATTAGTTGCTAGCTTTACTTTATTTACTGTCTTGCACTCTATATCAAAAACACACAAAAAAATTAGTTACTTGCATTTTACTTTTGTTACCATGTCTAGTTCTGCACTTGTTACTTCTGCACCTGAGGAATTAGTCTTCACTTTCAAACAAGGGGATGAGGAGAGTTTTAAAGATGTTTGGTCCAGAATTTTTACTTCTTATCGTAAAACTGAACCTCAAATGACTCTAAGTTTGCTCGTTAGTAATTTTTATTTTGGTCTTATGATTCGCTATAGATATGCCTTGGGTGCTCTAGTGGGAGGAGATTTCCTTCATTGCAATGGGGATCAAGCTTTTAATGCCATAAAGAAGTTGGTTGCATCACATGATTCAGCTAATAACTTTGATTCAGCCCTTATTAGCATTTATAATAGATTAAACACTCTTGAGACAAGTGCATCTCGCTTGAATGAAAATTATGGATATGTTCGTAACCGTCTTGATCAAGTTTTAATGAACTCTGAACATTCATTATGGAATCCTACTATTAAAATTTCTATCGGTGACCAAACTCTTCATGCTAATTGTGATATTATGTCTGAATTTTGCCTAATGCCTAAGAGTATTCATGAATCTTTGAAACTTTGGGGATTTGTTGAAGGGGGAGAAGGAATAAATCTTATTGATAAATCTGTTATAATTCCTAAAGGAATAGCTGCGGGTGTGCATAAAACCATTCTTGGGAGAACAATATCTATTGATTATCTTGTTATTGAATGTGCAGGAACAGGACAAATCACACTCGGAAGATCCCTGCTGAAACTATTGGGAGCAGTCATAGACATGGGAGAAGGCACCCTAAAATTCACCTCTACACCCGGGGGTAGACATATATTCCCTAAGCCAAAGAGTAAGAAAAAGAACAACAAAAGGTAAGGGTAAAGCCCAAGGTAATGTCGATGCTTCATCTCTTGATAATACTTGATATACACTTTCTGCGCCTAGCTGAAAGGCGTTAAACAAAAGCGCTTATGGGAGACAACCCATGTTTTTACTACAGTATTTTTATTTTATATTTGAGTCTTGGAAGTTGTTTACTACTGTAGCAACCTCTCCTTATCTTAGTTTTGTGTATTGTTGTGCCAAGTAAAGTCGTTGATAGTAAGGTTCATACTAGATTTGGATTACTGCGCAGTAACAGATTTCTTTGCTGTCACGAATCTGGACCTGCCTCTCTGTAGGTAACTCAGAAAAATATGCCAATTTACGTGCGTGATCCTCAGATACGTACGCAACTTTCATTCAATTTGTGCATTTTCATTTGAGCAAGTCTGGTGCCTTAATAAAATCCGTCTTTACGGACTGTTCTGTTTTGACAGATTCTGCCTTTTATTTCGCATTGCCTCTTTTGCTATGCTGCATGAATTTCTTTGTTCCATTAATGTCCAGTAGCTTTATGCAATGTCCAGAAGTGTTAAGAATGATTGTTTCACCTCTGAACATGTTAATTTTTATTATACACTAAACCTTTAATGAGTTGTTTCGAGTTTGGTGTGGAGGAAGTTTTCAAGGATCAAGAGAGGGAGATGATACAATATGATCAAGGAGAGTGAAAGCTCTAAGCTTGGGGATGCCCCGGTGGTTCACCCCTGCATATTTTAAGAAGACTCAAGCGTCTAAGCTTGGGGATGCCCAAGGCATCCCCTTCTTCATCGACAACATTATCAGGTTCCTCCCCTGAAACTATATTTTTATTCCATCACATCTTATGTACTTTACTTGGAGCGTCGGTTTGTTTTTGTTTTTGTTTTGTTTGAATAAAATGGATCCTAGCATTCATTTTGTGGGAGAGAGACACGCTCCGCTGTTGCATATGGACAAATATGTCCTTAGGCTTTACTCATAGTATTCATGGCGAAGGTTGAATCTTTTTCGTTAAATTGTTATATGGTTGGAATTGGGAAATGCTACATGTAGTCTCTACTATATTAAATGGCTAGAGGTGGTGAGATGGTTGGTACGTCCGTGCCTTCAATCCCGGGCGGAGAAAAAAGAGAAAAAGGAACGAAAGCGACCACCCACGCACGCACGACTCAGTCAGTTTCGTGTTCGTTGCCTTTCATCCTCATCTCCCCACCTCCGCCTTCGAAGAGCAGCGCTAGCAACTGCAGTTGGCCGCTACCTGGCATCTCGATCCCCTTCTGACCTGGGCGGCGATAGGCAAAATCGACGGGGCCTCGCACAGCGGTGGCCCGGACCTGGAGGCAGCTGCAGCAAAATCGAAGGCGTGGCTTGGAGGCAGCCCGGACCTGGGCGGCGGGGGTAGCAGAAATCAAGGGCCGCGGGCCTAATCGCGCCCAGGAATACCCCTAAGACGATGGAATCTCTGGCGCCGGGGCGGACGGTTCGCCGACGCCATCGATCATGAAGTCTCCAGCACCGCCCTTGATCCCCTTCGAGACGCCACCTCGCCTGACCAACATACCCGCGTCGCGGCTGCCGTCTCGCTCGACGTGTTTCTCGATTGTGCCCGTCTCCGGCTCGCCGCCCACGCTGATTAAAATGCACTAGATCATCGCCTAGATGCCGTACAGGTTCTTCGTTCTCTACAGGTTTCCTGTTGGCACCGTATAAATTTGCACTTTTTTTTTATCTGTGGTTGCAGCTTGATGTATGTTGCCACTGGATGTTATACTTACGGCCTGAATGGCTGCCGTAGTAAGGTAAGCCTGGTCGTTGTAGTAGCAAAGGACTTGAACCAACTTCTATTCTTCCCTAATTCATCTATGTTCCTCCAAACATCCCTTCATGCTACTGTAATTTCTTTAAAGTTCTACTCTATCTCGTAGTTTAGTTGTGTAGAAATAATAATACAGATAATACAGAAGTGAGCTTGAAGTTTAGAACCAATCTGTGTAGAAATAAACTGCAAAGAATACCATAAGCATCATATTTAGTTGAATTAGTTTTAACATAATTTATGTGCTCTGGACAGAACAGAATAGGTCGTATATTCAGATGATAAGAGCCAGAAGGAGATTGTCGAGCTGCTTGGCTTGTGAGTTGTGACTGCTCCTCCAAGATCGGACCCTGTCTCAGCGCAATGACAGGACAGGATGTCTCCCTGGTGAGAACCGACACTCTGTTCCTTTCAGTTTAGAACCGTGGCATGCTCGTAGGCTTTCGTGTGATATTTGCCATGTCAGTCGGTATAACAAGGACAACACCAAAGATCTTGGAATTTTGATTTCAGGTTTATGTTATTGAGGCAATATTAGAACTCCCATCATTTGTCAAGTTTGATGATGCCGCTGTTACAGAAATTTATTAGCATGCAGAAGTATAATTGGTTTTGTAGAGGAAATATGATTGTAAAGGTATATTTCTGGACTGCATAGATTGCACTACAGAGCACATAAAAATATCTGCATTGTCGACCCTCTTCAGAAGACGTGACTAGATAGTTTACCACAGTGAGGAAGCAGGGGATGTTCAACTTCCTTTATTACCGCAGAATCATGACAGAGCTATATTAACACGATACATATTCTCATTAAGTGTTCAAATTGATGACTGATTTTATTATCTTATCTGAAGCTACTGATATTTTTTTCTTTCATGTTCTGTAAATTTTATGAAGCTACTAAATATTCCCTTGTACTGAAATTTGATTTTCTACATAATCTATTTTGAAGAAACTCAGTTTTCCTGTACTTACTAAACTTTACCTTGTTGCTGAAATTTCATGGGAAGGAGGAGCTCAAGGGAGCAGACAAAACAAGGAGAAAGGAGCTAGAAACTAGAAGTTATCGTGATAACCTGCAAGCTTTAGTGAGCTCCTAATTCCTAACCACCATGTGTTTGATAATTAAACCAGTATAGTTTTCTTTTGATTAAGTAGTTCGACATACTCCTAGCCGCACAGGACCGTCTGCAATGGATTTGAGATATCGCTGCACCGGAGTACCAGATACATGAAATCGATTATTTTGTAAGTTTCCTCACTGTTCTATATGGGTGACTAGCATATATATTTTCTATTCCAACTTGCAGGAAGTGAGAACATACTATTTAATGAAAAACTATTTGTACATATACGAAAATGTTAATGAAAAAGGAGAGTTGTAATATTGCCTTCCTTAAGTTCAGAAGATTAGTCCTTTGATTGCTTTGACAACTATCTGTGCCTTCGGTACAAAATAAGTATGAGAATCAGCAGTGGCAACAATGATCAAGGCCATGGGAAGGAACCATAACCCTACCATTTAGATTTCATTTAAATCTATTTTCCAGTCATTTCTCTTGATTCTGTTTGTTTTCTGAGCTCAAATGATTATTGGTGGATTAGACTATCTTGCTACGACTTAACACTGCAATGTGGACCTAAGTATGTGAAGCTCTGTTCAAAAATTCCAGCAGACATAAGGTCATATGTTAAAAAAGACGCAGGTAGAATGATACTTCAAGAGTTCTCCATTGCCGTTGTCCTAGAACTACAGAGAATGAACCGTATCAGTTGCTTATAGAAAAATGATTTAATTGTTACTTAAGTATTACATTAGTTATGTGAACAAGCTAGATTCTTAAGAGTTATATTGGAAACAAAGATTATATTGATCCATAAACTTGCTACTGAAGTACAACACCTATGGGAGCGAGCTTTGACAGTTTAAGGAGATTGTGTTTCAATGAGATTCCAAATTTGTCTTTGCCATTCACTGATGTGCTAACTTGGAAGTAGATTTTTTCTGTTGTAAATGGTCTAAATGTTTATTTAATTATGATATGCATCATTTTGCTACTATATACATAACATGTCATGTTATATATATTTTTTCCACTGTACTCACAGTTTTAATGAGGTGAAAAATAATAGATGATGAGCTGAAAAATAATCACTTCCTTTGTAGCTTGAAGCTATGGTTACATTATGTAAACCAGAGATTCTACCTGTAGAACACCAATGATATTGTTGTATAGAAAATTTCCAATGACGGCTTGAAACTTTTGCAATAAGAATATGTCTTCTACCTTTATCTTCCTTGATAAAAGTTTTGGTTCTATTTAATCTTGAAAACACCGCAGCTGTCCATGCGGAAAAAAAGGAATCCAAATTTGTCGCGTCTCTCATGTTATGATCTTCTACATCCTAGGCCTGCATCTTGCAATCTTTTTCTCCGGACATTGAAAGTCTTATGCACTGTTTATTTATATCACAACATAAATGCGTTTCCGCGTTGATATTACATGATTTCACAAACAAGAATTAATTTGGATTTGTTCATAAATGACATAGGTTCTGCTAATGGGGCAACCTGGCCGACGGTATCTTTCCAAACTAGATATCTACGAACAATGTATCTTCTTATCTTTGTGATGCCTCATAGCAATGTGGGTATCTGAATGTTGGAATGTTTCTTTTATTCATATGTTGTTGTGTTACTATTTTTGAAATATTACGTGTGGCTATCTTTTTATTGGTTTTGAAACATTATGTGTGACATTTGATGTTCATAGGTATCTACAAGAGCTCTCTCTTATGTGTGTCTTTAAGGGTTACTCTTGGTACTAGGACTTTGTTTTGCCGAACATCATCTCAACCATGAGTACACGATAGAAATTGTGAGACAAAGCTAAGGGATAGATGGACCTTCGTAAAATAGAACTGATCAATCGTCTTTAGTCATTATACTGGTCATGTACGTACTTACCATTAAGTTTGTTGTCGAATTCCTGTAATTGTTAATACTGCAATGCATGAATAATTATTAGTACTACCTCTGTCCATAAATAGATACCAAAAGTTTATCTAAATTTGAATGTATCTAGCCACAATTTAGTGTATAGATACATCCGAATTTAGATAAATCTTTGGCATCTATTTATGGACAGAGGGAGTAGTATAAATGCTGATTATTGTCTATAATGAATAGGCACTTCCAGTGGTTTAAAGTTTCCTGACAATTTTTGCTTGTACTAAGTTATTTTTTGGATGCACTGAAGGTTAGTTTGTTCATCCATTTATATATAAATACATGAAATAGTCTAAGCCTGCATATAGGATGCTTATTTACCTTCTACCTAAAACTTGTTGGAGAAGATGGAGTTTTTGTCATCTTCCGAATGTTGATTTAGCCTCGTGTAGTGTGCTTACTACCTCGTTTTTTCAAGGAAAATCTAAAATCTGATCTCAACTGTAAGAAGCCAGTTCTTGCACTTCCATGTGGAATGAGGAGGTCTCCAACCACTCCCTACTCATGATGGAGGCTCGCGTCCGCCATCCGGTAATTAAAAGATAGGAGCTAGCAACTGGACATGCACATCCCCACCACTGGACTGATGCCGTATGAGCAGGTGCAGATGTGGAAGAAGCTACTTCTGGGTTGAAAAAGATATATTAGTACTATTAACTATTGTGTGATTGACATGCAGTTGACTTATCAGATCATGTAAGTTGTGTGTGTTGTACTGAAGTGGTAATAGGCAAGTTAAATTATGTTTTGTCAATGTGCCACTTTTCTCAATTGAGTCACCGATGCACATATTCAAATCTCTTATCTCAAGTTCAGCTACATAATAATGCATTGCCAAAGAGATCTGTGTCAACTCGTGTAAAAAAATGGTTATGCCGTATTAAACTACAACCTTGATGTTTCAAGTCAAAACTGTACTACCAAGTTTTAGAGAGAATTTGAGACCAACAACACCACGTGCATCTGACACTTGAAATCGTTTAAACCTATATATGCCATCGCGATGGTGGATGGTGGTAGAGAAGTGATAAAACTTGAGATTTTTTACTGCGTACAATTGCCGATGGTGATGTCAAGAATAGTAGAGATCCGTTAAATATTGAGAAAAGACATACATCACGTCAGAGGAAAGGGAAGAGGTGTGGAAATAAGCAGGACAAGCCAAGCTTTGAAAATTCTTTGTAATAGAACGACACAGTTAAAAAGATGCAAGTTGCATTATTATTTCATAGCAATGTAGCTATATTTAGCTAAACATATTTTATACACATGATCTTTCGTTTCTATCATATTTACATAGAAAAAGACCGTGGCAACGCACGGGCAGTCAACTAGTAATTCTAAAATATCTTGAATAATTTGATACTTGGCAATTGTTATGCTCATGTTTAAGCTCTTGCATCATATACTTTGCACCCATTAATGAAGAAACACCTAGCGCTTGCTAAATTTGGTTTGCATATTTGGTCTCTCTAAAGTCTAGATAATTTCTAGTATTGAGTTTTGAACAACAAGGAAGACGGTGTAGAGTCTTATAATGTTTACAATATGTGTTTTATGTGAGTTTTGCTGCACCGGTTCATCCTTGTGTTTGTTTCAAATAACCTTGCTAGCCTAAAACTTGTATCGAGAGGGAATACTTCTCATGCATCCAAAATCCTTGAGCCAACCACTATGCCATTTGTGTCCACCATACCTACCTACTACATGGTATTTCTCCGCCATTCCAAAGTAAATTGCTTGAGTGCTACCTTTAAAATTTCCATTCTTTACCATTGCAATATATAGCTCATGGGACAAATAGCTTAAAAACTATTGTGGTATTGAATATGTACTTATGCACTTTATCTCTTATTAAGTTGCTTGTTGTGAGATAACCATGTTTTCTGGGGACGCCATCAACTACTCTTTGTTGAATATCATGTGAGTTGCTATGCATGTCCGTCTTGTCTGAAGTAAGGGAGATCTACCACTTTATTGGTTAGAGCATGCATATTGTTAGAGAAGAACATTGGGCCGCTAACTAAAGCCATGAATCATGGTGGAAGTTTCAGTTTTGGACATATATCCTCAATCTCATATGAGAACACTAATTGTTGCTACATGCTTATGCATTAAAGAGGAGTCCATTATCTGTTGTCCATGTTGTCCCGGTATGGATGTCTAAGTTGAGAATAATCAAAAGCGAGAAATCCAAAATGCGAGCTTTCTCCTTAGACCTTTGTACAGGCGGCATGGAGGTACCCCTTTGTGACACTTGGTTAAAACATGTGTATTGCGATGATCCCGGTAGTCCAAGCTAATTAGGACAAGGTGTGGGCACTATTAGTATACTATGCATGAGGCTTGCAACTTGTAAGATATAATTTACATGATACATATGTTTTATTACTACCGTTGACAAAATTGTTTCTTGTTTTCAAAATCAAAGCTCTAGCACAAATATAGCAATCGATGCTTTCCTCTGCGAAGGACCTTTCTTTTACTTTTAATGTTGAGTCAGTTCACCTATTTCTCTCCACCTCAAGAAGCAAACACTTGTGTGAACTGTGCATTGATTCCTACATATTTGCATATTGCACTTGTTATATTACTCTATGTTGACAATATCCATGAGATATACATGTTACAAGTTGAAAGCAACTGCTGAAACTTAATCTTCTTTTGTGTTGCTTCAATACCTTTACTTTGATTTATTGCTTTATGAGTTAACTCTTACGCAAGACTTATTGATGCTTGTCTTGAAGTACTATTCATGAAAAGTCTTTGCTTTATGATTCATTTGTTTACTCATGTCATTACCATTGTTTTGATCGCTGCATTCATTACATATGTTTACAATAGTATGATCAAGGTTATGATGGCATGTCACTCCGTAAATTATCTTTGTTATCGTTTACCTGCTCGGGATGAGCAGGAACTAAGCTTGGGGATGCTGATACGTCTCCGACGTATCGATAATTTCTTATGTTCCATGCCACATTATTGATGATATCTACATGTTTTATACACATTATATATCGTATTTATGCATTTTCCGGCACTAACCTATTAACGAGATGCCGAAGCGCCAGTTGATGTTTTCTGCTGTTTTTGGTTTCAGAAATCCTAGTAAGGAAATATTCTCGGAATTGGACGAAATCAACGCCCAGGGTCCTATTTTTGCACGAAGCTTCCAGAAGACCAAGGGGGAAAGGAAGTGGGGCCACGAGGCGCCTACACAACAGGGCGGCGCGGCCTGGCCCTTGGCCGTGCGGCCCTGGCGTGTGGGGCCCTCGTGTGGCCCCCCGCGTTGCCCTTCCGCCTACTTAATGCCTTCGTCGCGAAACCCCCAGTACCGAGAGCCACGATACGGAAAACCTTCCAGAGACGCCGCCGCCAATCCCATCTCGGGGGATTCTGGAGATCACCTCCGGCACCCTGCCGGAGAGGGGAATCATCCCCCGGAGGACTCTTCACCGCCATGGTCGCCTCCGGAGTGATGAGTGAGTAGTTCACCCCTGGACTATGGGTCCATAGCAATAGCTATATGGTTGTCTTCTCCTCATGTGCTTCATTGTCGGATCTTGTGAGCTGTCTAAGATGATCAAGATCATCTATCTGTAATGCTATATGTTGTGTTTGTCGGGATCCGATGGATAGAGAATACTATGTTATGTTGATTATCAATCTATTACCTATGTGTTGTTTATGATCTTGCATGCTCTCCATTATTAGTAGAGGCTCTGGCCAAGTTTTTGCTCTTAACTCCAAGAGGGAGCATTTATGCTCGATAGTGGGTTCATGCCTCCATTAAATCTGGGACAGTGACACAAAGTTCTAAGGTTGTGGATGTGTTGTTGCCACTAGGGATAAAACATTGATGCTATGTCCGAGGATGTAGTTATTGATTACATTACGCACCATACTTAATGCAATTGCCTGTTGTTTTACAACTTAATACTGGAAGGGGTTCAGATGATAACCTGAAGGTGGACTTTTTAGGCATAGATGCATGCTGGATAGCGGTCTATGTACTTTGTCGTAATGCCCAATTAAATCTCACAATATTCATCATATCATGTATGTGCATTGTCATGCTCTCTTTATTTGTCAATTGCCCGACTGTAATTTGTTCACCCAACATGCTATTTATCTTATGGGAGAGACACCTCTAGTGAACTGTGGACCCCGGTCCATTCTTTTACATCGAATACAATCTACTGCAATACTTGTTCTACTCGTTTTCCGCAAACAATCATCATCCACACTATACATCTAATCCTTTGTTACAGCAAGCCGGTGAGATTGACAACCTCACCGTTTCGTTGGGGCAAAGTACTTTGGTTGTGTTGTGCAGGTTCCACGTTGGCACCGGAATCCCTGGTGTTGCGCCGCACTACATCTCGCTGCCATCAACCTTCGACGTGCTTCTTGACTCCTACTGGTTCGATAAACCTTGGTTTCATACTGAGGGAAACTTGCCGCTGTACGCATCACACCTTCCACTTGGGGTTCCCAACGGACGCGTGCTGTACGCGTATCAGAGGCTCTAGCCAAGTTTTTGCTCTTAACTCCAAGAGGGAGTATTTATGCTCGATAGTGGGTTCATGCCTCCATTAAATCTGGGACAGTGACAGAAAGTTCTAAGGTTGTGGATGTGTTGTTGCCACTAGGGATAAAACATTGATGCTATGTCCGAGGATGTAGTTATTGATTACATTACGCACCATACTTAATGCAATTGTCTGTTGTTTTGCAACTTAATACAGGAAGGGGTTCGGATGATAACCTGAAGGTGGACTTTTTAGGCATAGATGCATGCTGGATAGCGGTCTATGTACTTTGTCGTAATGCCCAATTAAATTTCACAATATTCATCATATCATGTATGTGCATTGTCATGCCCTCTCTATTTGTCAATTGCCCGACTGTAATTTGTTCACCCAACATGCTATTTATCTTATGGGAGAGACACCTCTAGTGAACTGTGGACCCCAGTCCATTCTTTTACATCGAACACAATCTACTGCAATACTTGTTCTACTGTTTTCTGCAAACAATCATCATCCACACTATACATCTAATACTTTGTTACAACAAGCCGGTGAGATTGACAACCTCACTGTTTCGTTGGGGCAAAGTACTTTGGTTGTGTTGTGCAGGTTCCACGTTGGCGCCGGAATCCCTTGTGTTGCGCCGCACTACATCTCGCCGCCATCAACCTTCAACGTGCTTCTTGGCTCCTCCTGGTTCGATAAACCTTGGTTTCTTTCTGAGGGAAAACTTGCCGTTGTACGCATCACACCTTCCTCTTGGGGTTCCCAACGGACGCGTGCTGTACGCGTATCAAGACTGTTTTCTGGCGCCGTTGCCGGGGAGATCAAGACACGCTGCAAGGGGAGTCTCCACAATCCAATCTCTTTACTTTGTTTTTGTCTTGCTTTATTTTATTTACTTACTTGTTTGCTGCATTATATCAAAGCACAAAAAATTTAGTTGCTAGTTTTACTTTATTTACTGTCTTGCACTCTATATCAAAAACACAAAAAAAATTAGTTACTTGCATTTGCTTTACTTATTTCAACATGTTTCCTTTTAATTTTACTGTAAAAGATATACCTGTGGGACAAGGGTCTATAATTGGAAGAGATAATATAGAAGAATTTTTCACCCATATTAGTATGCATGAAGATCTTAAAGATATACCCCTCGCAAAAGCTGTCCCTACTTATGAAGATGCCTCTGTTTGTTTGGTACGCATGATGGAAGCTAGATTTATTAGTCTCAACCCCATGATACAACACATGTTTCTTACACTTTCTGATATGGAGCAGGGAGAGAAGATAGATTTTGTTCTAAAAGTCTTAGTGCGAGAATTTGCGGATATAGCTAAAGAAGCTAGAAAAGTTTTTAGTAAGCATGAGAGGCTTGGTATGATCACCGATTTTAAAAGAACACTTGAAAAAATGGATATGTATAGAATAAAGTACACTAATAATGTTAATGATGGTGGGGAGATTAAAACATCGATACCCTGCAAGCTCTTGGGAATGTGCGAGGCACTAGAAAAGAATTTTGATTGGATTGTTCCTGAAGATTTGTTCGATGAGAGTAGCAAGCCTAAGGGTAATAAAAAGGGAGCCTCTGAAACTTACATAGATAAGATACAATGCATAGTTGAGAAAACTCCAAACCCCGATGTTGATGCTTCATCTCTCGATAATACTTGATAAACACTTTCTACGCCTAGCTGAAAGGCGTTAAAGAAAAGCGCTTATGGGAGACAACCCATGTTTTTACTACAGTATTTTTGTTTTATATTTGAGTCTTGGAAGTTGTTTACTACTGTAGCAACCTCTCCTTATCTTAGTTTTGTGCTTTGTTGTGCCAAGTAAAGTCTTTGATAGTAAGGTTCATACTAGATTTGGATTGCTGCACAAGATATGCATTTCTTTCGTCGTCACGAATTTCGACCTGCCTCTCTGTAGGTAGCTCAGAAAAATATGCCAATTTACGTGCGTGATACTCATATACGTACTCAACTTTCATTCAATTTGGGCATTTTCATTTGAGCAAGTCTGGTGCCTCAATAAAATCCATCTTTACGGACTGTTCTGTTTTGACAGATTCTGCCTTTTATTTCGCATTGCCTCTTTTGCTATGATGGATGAATTTCTTTGTTCCATTAATGTCCAGTAGCTTTATGCAATGTCCAGAAGTGTTAAGAATGATTATGTCACCTCTGAACATGTTAATTTTTATTGTGCACTAACCCTCTAATGAGTTGTTTCGAGTTTGGTGTGGAGGAAGTTTTCAAGGATCAAGAGAGGGAAATGATGCAATATGATCAAGGAGAGTGAAAGCTCTAAGCTTGGGGATGCCCCGGTGGTTCACCCCTGCATATTTTAAGAAGACTCAAGCGTCTAAGCTTGGGGATGCCCAAGGCATCCCCTTCTTCATCGACAACATTATCGGGTTCCTCCCCGAAACTATATTTTTATTCCATCACATCTTATGTGCTTTGCTTGGAGCGTCGGTTTGTTTTTGTTTTTTGTTTTTGTTTGAATAAAATGGATCCTAGCATTCATTGTGTGGGAGAGAGACACGCTCCGCTGTTGCATATGGACAAATATGTCCTTAGGCTTTACTCATAGTATTCATGGCGAAGGTTGAATTTTCTTCGTTAAATTGTTATATGGTTGGAATCGGGAAATGCTACATGTAGTAATTCTAAAATGTCTTGAATAATTTGATACTTGGCAATTGTTGTGCTCATGTTTAAGCTCTTGCATCATATACTTTGCACCTATTAATGAAGAAACACCTAGAGCTTGCTAAATTTGGTTTGCATATTTGGTCTCTCTAAAGTCTAGATAATATCTAGTATTGAGTTTGAACAACAAGGAAGACGGTTAGAGTCTTATAATGTTTACAATATGTATTTTATGTGAGTTTTTCTGCACTGGTTCATCCTTGTGTTTGTTTCAAATAACCTTGCTAGCCTAAACCTTGTATCGAGAGGGAATACTTCTCATGCATCCAAAATCCTTGAGCCAACCACTATGCCATTTGTGTCCACCATACCTACCTACTACATGGTATTTCTCCGCCATTCCAAAGTAAATTGCTTGAGTGCTACCTTTAAAATTTCCATTCTTTACCTTTACAATATATAGCTCATGGGACAAATAGCTTAAAAACTATTGTGGTATTGAATATGTACTTATGCACTTTATCTCTTATTAAGTTGCTTGTTGTGCGATAACCATGTTTTCTGGGGACGCCATCAACTACTCTTTGTTGAATATCATGTGAGTTGCTATGCATGTCCGTCTTGTCTGAAGTAAGGGCGATCTACCACTTTAATGGTTAGAGCATGCATATTGTTAGAGAAGAACATTGGGCCGCTAACTAAAGCCATGAATCATGGTGGAAGTTTCAGTTTTGGACATATATCCTCAATCTCATATGAGAACACTAATTGTTGCTACATGCTTATGCATTAAAGAGGAGTCCATTATCTGTTGTCCATGTTGTCCCGGTATGGATGTCTAAGTTGAGAATAATCAAAAGCGAGAAATCCAAAATGCGAGCTTTCTCCTTAGACCTTTGTACAGGCGGCATGGAGGTACCCCTTTGTGACACTTGGTTAAAACATGTGTATTGCGATGATCCCGGTAGTCCAAGCTAATTAGGACAAGGTGCGGGCACTATTAGTATACTATGCATGAGGCTTGCAACTTGTAAGATATAATTTACATGATACATATGCTTTATTACTACCGTTGACAAAATTGTTTCTTGTTTTCAAAATAAAAGCTCTAGCACAAATATAGCAATCGATGCTTTCCTCTTTGAAGGACCATTCTTTTACTTTTATTGTTGAGTCAGTTCACCTATTTCTCTCCACCTCAAGAAGCAAACACTTGTGTGAACTATGCATTGATTCCTACATACTTGCATATTGCACTTGTTATATTACTCTATGTTGACAATTATCCATGAGATATACATGTTATAAGTTGAAAGCAACCGCTGAAACTTAATCTTCCTTTGTGTTGCTTCAATACCTTTACTTTGATTTATTGCTTTATGAGTTAACTCTTATGCAAGACTTATTGATGCTTGTCTTTAAGTACTATTCATGAAAAGTCTTTTCTTTATGATTCATTTGTTTACTCATGTCATTACCATTGTTTTGATCGCTGCATTCATTACATATGTTTACAATAGTATGATCAAGGTTATGATGGCATGTCACTCCAGAAATTATCTTTGTTATCGTTTACTCGCTCGGGACGAGCGAGAACTAAGCTTGGGGATGCTGATACGTCTCCGACGTATCGATAATTTCTTATGTTCCATGCCACATTATTGATGATATCTACATGTTTTATACACATTATATATCGTATTTATGCATTTTCCGGCACTAACCTATTAACGAGATGCCGAAGCGCCAGTTGCTGTTTTCTGCTGTTTTTGGTTTCAGAAATCCTACAAAGGAAATATTCTCGGAATTGGACGACATCAACGTCCAGGGTCCTATTTTGCCACGAAGCTTCCAGAAGACCGAAGAGAAGACAAAGTGGGGCCACGGGGCGCCGCCACACTAGGGCGGCGCGGCCCAGGAGGGGCCGCGCGGCCCTGCTGTGTGGGGCCCCTGTGACCCCTCCGACTCCGACCTTCCGCCTACTTAAAGTCTTCGTCGCGAAACCCCCGCATCGAGAGCCACGATACGGAAAACCTTCCGGAGACGCCGCCGCCGCCAATCCCATCTCGGGGATTCTGGAGATCACCTCCGGCACCCTGCCGGAGAGGGGAATCATCTCCCGGAGGACTCTTCACCGCCATGGTCGCCTCCGGAGTGATGAGTGAGTAGTTCACCCCTGGACTATGGGTCCATAGCAGTAGCTAGATGGTTGTCTTCTCCTCATGTGCTTCATTGTCGGATCTTGTGAGCTGCCTAACATGATCAAGATCATCTATCTGTAATTCTATATGTTGTGTTTGTCGGGATCCGATGGATAGAGAGTACTATGTTATGTTGATTATCAATCTATTACCTATGTGTTGTTTATGATCTTGCATGCTCTCCTTTATTAGTAGAGGCTCTGGCCAAGTTTTTGCTCTTAACTCCAAGAGGGAGTATTTATGCTCGATAGTGGGTTCATGCCTCCATTAAATGCGGGACGATGACAGAAAGTTCTAAGGTTGTGGATGTGCTGTTGCAACTAGGGATAAAACATTGATGCTATGTCCGAGGATGTAGTTATTGATTACATTACGCACCATACTTAATGCAATTGTCTGTTGTTTTGCAACTTAATACTGGAAGGGGTTCGGATGATAACCTGCAGGTGGAATTTTTAGGCATAGATGCATGCTGGATAGCGGTCTATGTACTTTGTCGTAATGCCCAATTAAATATCACAATATTCATCATATCATGTATGTGCATTATCATGCCCTCTCTATTTGTCAATTGCCCGACTGTAATTTGTTCACCCAACATGCTATTTATCTTATGGGAGAGACACCTCTAGTGAACTGTGGACCCCTGTCCATTCTTTTACATCGAATACAATCTACTGCAATACTTATTCTACTGTTTTCTGCAAACAATCATCATCCACACTATACATCTAATCCTTTGTTACAGCAAGCCGGTGAGATTGACAACCTCACCTGTTTCGTTGGGGCAAAGTACTTTGGTTGTGTTGTGCAGGTTCCACATTGGCGCCGGAATCCCTGGTGTTGCGCCGCACTACATCTCGCCGCCATCAACCTTCAACGTGCTTCTTGGCTCCTCCTGGTTCGATAAACCTTGGTTTCTTTATGAGGGAAAACTTGCCGTTGTACGCATCACACCTTCTTCTTGGGGTTCCCAACGGACGCGTGTTGTACGCGTATCAGGAACGCATTAAGAATTGCCAATTTTCAATGTTGTTTGACTCAAGTAACGGTGGTGAACCATGCGACAATATATGTGGCATAGGTATTGGAACATTTACGGTGTAATCACTTGGTGGTGGCACCTCATGATAACCCCCTAGACGTTCCGCAACCGGTGTCTCATCCTTCCCCTTTGTTGAAGTGCCCGTCTCCCCAATCCCTTCCTTTTGTGGATCTTTTGTCGCTTGCGCGACAAAATCAACAAGAGGAAAGGGGTTAGCTTTTGGCGGGGGATCCTCGGCACTTGCTTTAGAATCAACAATAGGTTTCGGGTTTTGAGCAACCAACTCCATCATCATCGCCTTCATTCGGTTAACGATGGATGACTCCAATTTCTTGAGGTCATCCAACGTAGCCGTTGTGGTATCGACGGGAGATGATGGAGCGGGTGGCACAAGGGAAGGTGACCCATTCGCCACACCCGCATCTTGTTCGGCCATTTCTTAGGCGGTAAAGCCCGAGCAAGAAAACCTTGCTCTGATACCACTTGAATGGATCGTAGCGAACAAGAGGGGGGTGAATGGCGCTACGGCAAGTTTTAGTCTTTTTCAATTTTTAGTGCAACGGAAGGTAAAGGTGATAACTTTAGGGATAGCGGTGATCCTACAATGATCCTAGGACAAGTGCAACAAGCAAAGGAATCAACAAGATAGTAAGAGTAAGGAGCGGGACAACTGGAGGCGCGGAGACGAGGCGAGGTTTGTTTCCCACAGTTCCTTCCACAATAAGAAGTACGTCTGCGTTGAGGAGGCGCTAGTCTCACACAAGAGACTAGACGGCCACACCACGAAGGAAGGCCTCACCTTCTTCCTCGAGAGAGCTCCACGAAGGTGCTGCCCCTTCTCCACTAAGGCACCGGTCGAGGCGGTGATTCCTTCACAAGGTTGGGGCGAGCTCCACACCACAAGGAGGCTCCCAACAACCCATGGAGCTAGTACAACACCAAGCTAGCCTCCATGGATGCACTTTCTCCAATGTCCCACAGTAGGAACCCTACCACCAAGCTCCACTAAGGAATATCAAGGATTGGTGAAATCTCTCTTGGTAGAACTATAGATCGGGGTCTCCTCCACCACTCCTCAAAATTTGGGAAAGATTGGTTGGATGGTTGAGGGGATCCTCAAGGATTAAGCTCAGCAACAATGGAGGAGAGAGAGAGAGGAGAGATAAAATCGTGTTGGGGAAGAAGGAGCCCTTAAATAGGCTCCTCCAAATCCAACCGTTATGTCCAGTTTTTGCCTAAGCGGTACTACCGCTTTGGCTAAGCGGTACTACCGCTCTGAGTTCGAATTCCCCAGATTTGGTCCACGTGGACGCAGAGCGGTACTACCGCTCGCGGTACCGCTCGAGGTACCGCAACAGGGTCCAAACCTTACTGGACTCGAAGCGGTACCGGAGCGGTACCAGAGCGGTACTGCCGTAACTAGTTTACGGTACCTGACCGGTACCAAGGGAGGTACTACCGCTCGTGAGCGGTACTACCGCTCTTGGTACCGCAGAGGTACCACAACTCGTACTGTGGGACAATTTCAGCACAGAACTCAGAGCGGTACCATGGGGCGGTACCTATAGAGGTAGCGGTACTACCGCTACAGGTACCGGTAGTACCGGCCTGGCTAAAACTGGTTTTCTCCCCTTTTTCTCTCCAGCCATGTCACCTCGCGATACACACACAAAACCAGAAAACCTATCAACTACGCTTCAGTCTTCCGATCTTGACGTATCCAGTGAGGTCACCGTGCACTTGCAAATCTAACAATGATACTCACGGCACACGGTGAGATTACTCAAGTGTTGTCATCAAACACAAAAAACTTGGGGTTTAAACTTTGCTCTTACAAATAGATTCTTAATAAAAGGTTTTGAAGCAACACAAAGGAAGATTTAAGTTTCAGCAATTTCTTTCAACATTCAACATGTATATCTCATGGATAATTTATCAACACAAAGTAATATGATGAGTGCAATAAGAAAGCATGTAATTAATGCACACAGTTGACACAAGTATTTGCTTATAAGATAGAAAGAAGTAGGTAAACTGACTCAACATAAAGTAAAAGAAAGGCCCTTCGCAGAGGGAAGCAGGGATTACTCATGTGCTAGAGATTTTTATTTTGAAAACATGGAAACAATTGTGTCAACATTAGTAATAATTCATATGGGTTATGTATAAAACTTCCTATAAGTTGCAAGCCTCATGCATCGAATACTAATAGTGCCCGCACCTTGTCCTAATTAGCTCGGATTTCCATGGATTATCATCGCATTACATATGTTTCAACCAAGTGTCACAAAGGGGTACCTCTATGCCACCTGTACAAAGGTCCAAGGAGATAAATCGCATTTGATTTCTCGATTTTGATAGATCTCAACTTGAGGACATCCATAGCGCGACAACATAGAAAACAGATAATGGACTCCTCTTTTATGCTTTAAGCATTCAACAACAGATAATATTCTCATAAGAGATTTGAGGATTAATGTCCAAGCTGAAACTTCCACCATGATACATGGTTTTGGTTGGCGGCCCAATGTTCTTCTCTAACAATATGCATACTCAAACCATTTCAAATCATGGAAAATCTCCCTTACTTCAGACAAGATGAACATGCATATCAACTCGCATGATATTCAACAAAGGTGTGACAGGTTGATGGCGTCCCCAGATAACATGGTTACCGCTCAACAAGCAACTTATAAGAACTAATATACACAAGCGACATATTCCTTACCACAATAGTTTTTTAGGCTACTTTCCCATGAGCTATGTATTGCAAAAACAAGGAATGAATTTTTTTAAAGGATTTAAAGGTAGCACGCAAGCAATTTACTTGGAATGGCGGAAAAATACCACATAGTAGGTAGCTATGGTGGACACAAATGGCATAAGTTTTGGCTCAAGGTTTTGGATGCACGAGAAGCATTCCCTCTCAGTACAAGGCTTTGGCTAGCAAGGTTGTTTGAAGCAAACACAAGTATGAACCGGTACAACAAAACTTACATAAGAACATATTGCAAGCATTATAAGACTCTACTACTGTCTTCCTTGTTGCTCAAACACTTTTACTAGAAAATATCTAGACCTTAGAGAGACCAATCATGCAAACCAAATTTCAACAAGCTCTACGGTAGTTCTCCACTAATAGGTTTAAACTACATGATGCAAGAGCTTGAACATGATCTACTTTGAGAGCTCAAAACAATTGCCAAGTATCAAATTATTCAAGACAATATACCAACTACCACATGAAGCATTTTCTGTTTCCAACCAAATAGCAAGAAACTCTCAAAACAAATATAAGTGAAGTAAGAGAGTACTTTCTATAAAATAACTAATAGCTCTGAACAAGAGATACATGAAAACCAAGAGCTAGAAGCTACACAGTGCGAAAACTGAATACTCAACAAATATAAGTGAAGAATATGAGTATTCAAATGAAAAAGCGGAGCATGTCTCTCTCCCAAACAAGATAGGATCCAATTTATTCAGAGAACTAAGATAACAAAACAAAAATAAAAGCACACAGACGCTCCAAATAAAGCACATAAGATGTGTTGGAATTAAAATATAGTTTCACTAGAGATGACCTGATAAGTTTGTTGATGAAGAAGGGGATGCCTTGGGCATCCCCAAGCTTAGACGCTTGCGTCTTCTCGAAATATGCAGGGATGAACCACGGGGGCATCCCCAAGCTTAGACTTTTCACTCTTCTTGATCATATTATATCATCCTCCTCTCTTGATCCTTGAAAACTTCCTTCACACCAAACTCAAAACAATCTCATTATAGGGTTAGTGCATAATCAAAAATTCACATGTTCAGCAAGGACACAATCATTCCCAACACTTCTGGACATTACCCAAGGTTACTGAAATTTAATGGAGCAAAGAAACCCACTCAAACACAGTAAAAGAGGCAATGCGAAATAAAAGGCAGAATCTGTCAAAACAGAACAATCCGTAAAGACGAATTTTTCCAAGGCACTTAACTTGCTCAGATGGAAAAACTCCAATTGAATGAAGTTGCGTATATATTTGAGGATTACTCATGAATTGTTTCAAGATTTTACGATTTTTCTACAAAGAGAACAACTCAAAACCGTGACAGCTAAAAATCTGTTCCTGCGTAGAAATCAAAATCTAGTATCAACTTTCTATCAAAGACTTTACTTGGCACAACAATGAAATAAACATGATAAGGAGAGGTTGCTACAGTAGTAACAACTTCCAAGACACAACAAAATAGTAGCAAAATAAAAACATGGGTTATCTCCCAAGAAGTGCTTTCTTTATAGCCATTAAGATGGGCTCAGTAATTTTAATGATGCTCTCGCAAGAAATAAGAGTTGAAGAAAAAGAGAGCATCAAAAGCAAATAAGAAAAACTTTTAAGTCTAACCCACTTCCTATGAAAAGGAATCTTGTAAATAAACAAGTCATGTAAGCATAATGCAATAAGCATAGGAAAACAAGACAAGCGCAACTTCAAGATTTTCAGCAGAAAGAGAGGTGTTTTAGTAACATGAAAATCCCTAGAACCATATTGTCCTCTCTCATAAAGATTTTCAGTAGCATCATGAACAAACTCAATAATATAACTATCACATGAAACATTCTTATCATGAGCTACATGCATAAAATTATTACTCTCCACATAAGCATTACTATTAATTGTAGTGGGAGCAAATTCAATAAAATAGCTATCATTATTATTCTCATCACCATAATCTTCATATATAGGAGGCATATTGTAATCATAATTAATTTTCTCCTCAATAGTAGGTGGACTGAAAATATGATAGTCATCATTGTAATCATCATATATAGGAGGTAAAGTATCATCAAAGTAAATTTTATCCTCCATGCTTGGGGGACTAAAAATATCATGCTCATCAAAACCAGCTTCTCCAAGCTTAGAATTTTCCATAGCAATAGCAACAATGGTGTTCAAAGCATTCATACTAATAACATTGCCATTAGCATGCATATAAAGTTCCATAAGTTTTTTAATTTTCTCTTCAAACACCTCATGTCCTAACTCAAGATAGATACTATAAAGATCTCTAATATTTTTGTTGTTTTCCATTAAGCCTAACTAGTGAAAATAAAAACAAGAAACAAAAAGATATAATTGCAGAATCTAAAGGAAATAGCTTCGAGCACTCACACACCGGAAACAGTGCTAGGAAATAGCTTAGTAGTCGGAGGATGTGAATACCTTTTACCTTACCTCCCGGCAACGGCGCCGGAAAATAGCTTGATGTCTACGCACGCTTCTATTCCTGTAGACAGTGTTGGGCCTCCAAGAGCAGAGGTTTGTAGAACAGGAGCAAGTTTCCCTTAAGTGAATCACCCAAGGTTTATCGAACTCAGGGAGGTAGAGGTCAAAGATATCCCTCTCAAACAACCCTGCAATTAAGATACGAGAAGTCTCTTGTGTCCCCAACACACCTAATACACTTGTCAGATGTATAGGTGCACTAGTTCGGCGAAGAGATAGTGAAATACAAGTAATATGGATGATTATAAGTAGTAATTGCAATTTGAAATAAAAATGGCAGCAAGCGAACATGTAGCAGAACTTGTTGGAAACGGTGTTTCAATGCTTAGAAACAAGGCCTAGGCATCATACTTTCACTAGTGGACACTCTCAACAATGATCATTGATACGTCTCCAACGTATCTATAATTTCTGATGTTCCATGCTTGTTTTATGACAATACCTACATGTTTTGTTCACACTTTATATAGTTTTTATGCGTTTTCTGGAACTAACCTATTGACGAGATGCCGAAATGCCAGTTGCTGTTTTCTGCTGTTTTTGGTTTCAGAAATCCTAGTAAAGAAATATTTTCGGAATCGGACGAAATCAAGACCGAAGGCCTTATAATTCCCGGAAGCTTCCGGAGCACCGGAGAAAAGTCAGAGGGGTGCCAGGGGGCCCCACCCCACAGGGCGGCGCGGCCCAAGGGGGGGCGCGCCCCCCTATGGTGTCGTCACCCCGTGGCCCCTCCGACTCCGACTCTCGGCCTATATAATCGTCCCTGACCTAAAAACATCGACCAAGAGGACGGAAACAGAGAAAACCATCCAGAGCCGCCGCCATCGCGAAAGTCCAATTCGGGGGACAGAACTCTCTGTTCCGGCACCCTGCCGGACGGGGAATTGCCCCCGGAGCCATCTCCACCGCCGTCTCCACTGCCATCTTCACCGCCATCGCTGCCTCCATGATGAGGAGGGAGTAATCCACCCCCGAGGCTGAGGGCTCCGCTGTAGCTATGTGGTTAATCTCTCTCCCATGTACTTCAATACAATGATCTCATGAGCTGCTTTACATGATTGAGATCCATATGATGAACTTTGTATCGCTACTAGTTGTGTGCTACTCATGTGATGTTATTAAAGTAGTCTATTCCTCCTGCATGGTGTAAAGGTGACTAGTGTGTGCACCGTGTGGTTCTTGTCGTAGGCTATGATCATGATCTCTTGTAGATTGTGGAGTTAATTATCATTATGATAGTATTGATGTGATCTATTCCTCCTTCATAGTGTAATGTGGACAGTGTGTGCACTATGTTAGTTCTTGGTTTATTTTGCAATGATCTATTATGCTCTAAGGTTATTTAAATATGAACATTGAATTGTGGAGCTTGTTAACTCCGGCATTGAGGGTTCGTGTAATCCTACGCAATGTGTTCATCATCCAACAAAAGAGTGTATGTAGCACATATGAGAAAGAGTTATTTATTATGCGATCAATGTTGAGAGTGTCCACTAGTGAAAGTATGATCCCTAGGCCTTGTTCCTAAATATCGCTATCGCTGCTTGTTTACTCGTTTCTATCGTGTTACTACTGCTGCCATATTACCACCATCAACTACACGCCAGCAAGCACTTTTCTGGCACCGTTGCTACTGCTACTATTTATTCATACCACCTGTATTTCACTATCTCTTCGCCGAACTAGTGCACCTATTAGGTGTGTTGGGGACACAAGAGACTTCTTGCTTTGTGGTTGCAGGGTTGCTTGAGAGGGATATCTTTGACCTCTTCCTCCCTGAGATCGATAAACCTTGGGTGATCCACTTAAGGGAAACTTGCTGCTGTTCTACAAACCTCTGCTCTTGGAGGCCCAACACTGTCTACAAGAATAGAAGCTCCCGTAGACATCAATCCCATAATTTAATAAATAAATAAATGCTACTCTCAAACACTCTCTTGTTGGATAACAAATACCATTCATTGTGTAGGGCTGCAAAAGCACACCTCAAGCCGGAGTAAACAAGCTCCACAACGTCATAAAGGAATCACACACGATGCGCACACTGTCACCATCACACCGTGGAGAGTGAATCCGGAATTCATATTAAACTAACCTCTAGAGTGCATAATAGACAAGAGTAACATCTACATATCCAACTAGATTACAAAGCTCATGATCACATAAAGATCACACCATGGGAGAGAGAGATAAACCACATAGATGCCGGTAGAGCCCTCAGCCTCGGGGGAGAACTACTCCCTCCTCACCATGGGAGTCAGCAGCGGCGATGAAGATGGCGGTGGTGTCGATGGAGATGGATTCCGGGGGCACTTCCCCGTCCCGGCGGCGTGCCGGAACAGAGACTTCTGTCCCCCGAACTTGGCTTCGCGATGACGGCGGCTACGTAACTCTTCGTGGAATATGACTGATCGTCCTAGGGTTTTCGGAGACGTAGGAATATATAGGTGGAAGGGCAGCCTCGAGGGGCCAGGGGGTGGCCTCCCCATACCTGGGCGCGCCAGGAGGGTGGGCCGCGCCCCCCTATGGTGTGGCCCCCCTGCTGGCCATCTCCGACTCTTCTTCGATGTTCTGGAATCCTCCGTGGAAAATAGGGCCGTGGGCTTTTGTTTCGTCCAATTCCGAGAATATTTCCCGTGTAGGATTTCTGAAACCAAAAACAGCAGAAAACAGGAACTGGCGCTTCGGCATCTTGTTAATGGTTAGTACCGGAAAATGCATCAAAATGATATAAAGTATGAATAAAACATGTCGATATGTTCATAAAACTAGCATGGAACATAAGAAATTATAGATACGTTGGAGACGTATCAAAGAGCTATGGAGCCCACTTTGCATGTAGAGGGACAATTGCATGTTTTCTTTTTTGAGAAACACAGTACAAACGCAGACGCTCACATACACGCGCATACACTCACCCCTATGAACGCACACACGCACACCCTACCCCTATGAGCACCTCCGAAAGACTGAGCCGACGGATTGGATCTTGAAATTGACGAAGTCACCACAAGCGCCTCGCTGTCGACGGGAACGTCGCCTCCCACTGAATGAATATTCCACCTTTATAAGACACACAGATGTCAAACATGGGGTTTGAACTGTGGTGAGCTGGGGATACAATCACTCTCCTAACCATCCAATCTCAGGTTGGTTCTCAATTGCATGTTTATTCGGTGAAGGTAGAAAAGCAAGCACCGGGGAAAGGCAATGGTCTGATAGGAGTAGGTCCCATCAGGCATCGATGTTAAACAAGGCACTCATTCTCTTCCTCAAGCACCACCCGACGATTCCAACGTGGCAAAAAGGAAAAAACCAGTTTTCTTATGAGGTACTCAGCCTAAGCATATGTGTTGTACATGGCCTAATAGAGAATAATAAGGTGGTGTCAGGACCTTAGCAGGTCGCTGATCGGCGCCGGTGAGGAAGGTAGGAGATGGGCATTCGGAGCCCAGGAATAACGATAAGACAATAAGGAAGGGTACAGGAAAATAAGTTTTGGTTTTTCATATGCGTGCCTCCCAGCCGCCCGCTCCCGTCCCCTTATAACATGAGGAAAGGGCCACGCAATGTTTAAACATGTCTTAATCCATCATTACATCCCTTAAGCCTGATTAGCACTAAGTTACTGAATTTAAGATACATCTGTAGAAGTGATAGACAGGTAGAGGGTTAAGGGCCTGACAATACCCCCCCCCCTTGAGACAAGGCTTCAAGGCTTGAACTCCGGGAATGTGCGTTGAATGAACTCGGCGTCTTCCCAAGTCGCTTCTTCTGCCGGCATATCTTGCCATTGGACAAGCCATTGAGGGACTGCGACATCATACTCGCCCGTGCTACGAGGTACTTGCCTGCGTTCAAGAACAGCAACTGGTGTGAGTTTAAGTTTACCTGACGGCGCGACGAGTGGCAGGTGTTTGTTTGGCACCGCCAACGGACCAAGGTGTTTCTTGAGCTGGCTGACATGGAAAACATCGTGTATTTGAGTTCCTTCAGGCAGCTGCAGGCGATAAGCTCGGTTACCAACTGTTTGGACAACCTTGAATGGCCCATACCATTTCGAAGCCAGTTTCAATGGATTGCCAGAACCCAGTGCAGTCTCTCGGTGTGGTTCCATTTTGAGGTATACCATGTCTCCCAGAAGAAAAGATCTTGGAGTGCGATGAGTATCTGCAAATTTCTTCATCGAGCTTTGTGCCTTTGCCAGGTTTTGCTGTAGCGTTTTCAACATCTGATCTTTCTCAGTAATTGTAGCCCTTGCTTCAGGAGTAGCTTCACTTGTAATTGGCAGAGAGGTCAGCAAGGGAGGCGGATACTCATATAATGCCTCAAAAGGCGACATCTGGATAGCTGTGTGATAGCTGCAATTGTACCACCATTCGGCAGAGGACAGCCAGTTCATCCATTTTTTGGGTTCAGCAAATGTCATGCAACGGAGGTATTGCTCAAGGCACTGGTTCACTCGTTCAGTCTGACCATCGGACTGCGGGTGGTAAGCTGTGGAAAATGTAAGCTCCACCTGCAAAGCTGCAAAGATCTCCTTCCAGATTTTTCTTTGAAATATGCGGTCACGATCTGAGGTGATAACAGTGGGAGGCCCATGGAGTTTCACAATTGTGTCCATGAATAGATTGGCAACTTTCTGTACTGTGTATGGGTGGGACAAGGGGAGAAAGTGAGCGTACTTTGTGAGTCGATCGACCACCACCAAGATCACATTCTTGCCCTGAGAGTTAGGTAGTCCTTCCACGAAATCAAGACTAATTTCCGACCATTTTTTCTGAGGAATAGGCAGGGGTTCGAGAAGTCCAGGGTATTGTACCCGCTCAGTCTTGGAAATTTGACATACTGGACATTCAGCTATCTTGTCAACCAAGTACTGTTTCATCTTGGGCCAGTAAAATACTTGTTTGAGTCTGTGATATGTTACCCTGTTCCCGGAGTGACCACCAAAGATGGATGAGTGGAAGGAGTTGAAAATTCTTCCTTTGAGGTCACCAGAAGCACCAATGTACAGCCTGCCTTTGTGCCTTAGGATTCCTGAATGTAATGAAAATCGCTGGTGGCTCGTTGGATCCACTGCCAGATCTTCAAGGAGCTTGGTACAATGGGAGTCACCACTGTAAGATTTGGAGATGTCCTCTGTCCATGTAGGAACAGCCATGGTGGTAACCAGACAAGAGCTGGGTACAGTTGTTGGTTCTTCTTTGTCTTGAAACTGCCGAGACAAGGCGTCTGCCACTCTATTCTCAACTCCTTTCTTGTACTCAATTTGGAAATCAAGCTCCAAAAGTTTCAACATGAGCTTATGTTGTATCCCTTCCAACATTTTTTGGCTGGACAAATATTTGAAGCTGCATTGGTCAGTCTTGATGATTAATTTGTTGCCGAGAAAATAGTGTCTCCATTTTTTGATAGCCTCAAGGATTGCCAATGCTTCCTTCTCATATATGGATTTAGCACTTGTGGTTGGTCCCAAACTTTTGCTGAAGAAAGCTATTGGCTTGGAGGATTGCATCGATCGCCCCTAGTCCAGTAGCACAGGAATCTGTCTCCAAGATGAATGGCTTGGAAAAGTCAGGTAGAGTTAACAAGGGGGAATTGGTCATAACCAGCTTTAGTTTCTCAAAGGCCTCCTGCTGTGTTGGTCCCCATGTAAAGGCATTCTTCTTGAGCACACTGTGCAAGGGTTGGCATATCAGGGCATAATTTTTGATGAATCTCCTATAGTATCCAGTGAGACCCAAAAATCCCCTAAGCTTCTTTATGGTTGTAGGGGTTTCCCATTGAACAATGTCTTGAATTTTAGATGGATCGGTTTGGACGCCTTTGCCTGAGATGATATGTCCCAGATATTCCACTTGGTTCTGCCCAAATTGGCATTTACTGAGCTTTGCTTTGAGAGAGTGGTTCCTGAATGTGGACATAACTTGTGCCAAGTGTGTGACATGTTCTTCCTCAGACTTGCTGTAAACAAGGATGTCGTCGAAGAATACCAAGACAAATTTGCGCAGGAAGGGTGCAAATATGCTGTTCATTAATTCTTGGAAAGTTGCCGGTGCATTACACAAGCCAAAAGGCATCACCAAGTACTCGTAGTGGCCGAGGTGTGTGGAGAATGCTGTCTTAGGAATGTCTGCTTCATGCATTCGGATTTGGTGGTATCCTGATCTGAGATCGAATTTGGAGAATAGTACTGCTCCATTGAGTTCATCCAGGAGATCCTCAATCACTGGTATGGGGAACTTGTTCTTTATTGTCATGTCATTCAATCCTCTAAAATCGACACATAGTCTCCATGATTTATCTTTCTTCCTGACAAGAATTATTGGAGAGGAATAAGGACTCTTGCTTGGTCTAATCTCGGACGACTTGAGCATTTCTTTGATCAGGAGCTCTACGGAATCCTTTTGGCTGCGAGACATTCTGTAGGGTCTTATATTGGGTGGTTTGGCGTTTGGTAAGAGAGGGATCTGGTGATCACAGTCCCTATGAGGAGGCAAGCCTGTTGGTTCCTGGAAAATGTCCTGGAATCTATACAGTATGTTTTGGACTGCATCCGGTACTGTGGTGAACTGCTTGTTATTCTCTGGAAGTTCATCAGTTTCAGCCGAGAATAATATGTACCCTTGAGCACCCTGCCCTATTAACTTGCTGCAATCATCGGAGGAAATGAGCAATCTGTCTTTCGGGAACATGTGGTCAGTGAATGTGTGAAGTACACCATCGATACCCACTATCAAGCTGCGACCAACAAAGTCAAAGGTTGCGGGGTTGTACTTTTTGAACCAGTTGACACCAAGAATTACATCAGACCCTTGTAGTTCGAGGATACGAAAGTCTGTCGTAAATGACTGACCCTGGACTATGAAGGTGCAATTGTACGCAATTGCATCAGAAGATAGAAGTCCTCCTCCATCTACTTTCACTACTCTAGACTTGGCTGTAGTCATTGCAATTTTGTTTTTGATAGCATACTGCAAGTCCATGAAAGTGTTAGTACTGCCAGTATCCGCCAAGGCAATTCCTGTTGATTTAGCCATGGTGAAGAGGAGTGAAATGGTTGAGTCATTTGGACAACCGTTGTATGCTGCAGCTGATATATTCATGACTGAATCAGGTTTTTGTTGCTCTTGTATTGGCACTGGTTGTTCTGGAGGTACGGGTACATCGGGAATGCCCAACAAATGTAGCTGGTGGAGTTCTTCGTCTGTTAGATCACTATCATCAGACTCTTGCATATGAATTGCATTGATAGCTCGTAACATGGCTTGACATCTACGGCCCAGAGCCCAATTATCATTACAGTACCAACATTTTCTTGGTTCTCTGGGTCGATAAGCTGGGCCTCTTGCTCTGTTGTCTCGGAAAGGAGGGGCTCTGTTTTGTTGAGGAATGAATGGTCTTGGCTGGGCAAGAGGAGCAGTTGGTTTTTTGCTATTAGAGAGGTGGGCCTTCTCATATTGCCTGGCATACCAGTAAGCAGAAAGCAGGGTTTCCGGTTTCTGACATTGCACCGTATGCTTAATACTTTCCTTCAGACCACTGATAAATCTGTCAATAAAGAATTCCTGCGGCAAATAATCTCTTTCACGTTTCATCTGAGTCATCCATGCCTCATATTGGTCAATATAAGTGTTGACAGAAGTGACTTGCTTGAGTAACTGCAATTGATCCATCGGGTCAGCAGCAATACTGTCAGGAAATCGCTGAATGAGGACTGTACTCAGTTCTGGCCAGGTAATCGTGTGCAGATTCATCCCTGCTCCATTGAGCCATGTTTTTGCTGGTCCCCGAATGTGAGCAATCCCCCATTTGACCCTGCTCTCCAATGGGATGTTTACCAGGTCAAAAATGTCTTCACATTCAAGTAACCAGGCCCGAGGAGCTTCACCCAAAAATAGAGGTAGCTCGACGTGTGGTGTCCGAAGGTGAGGATCGGTGTTGTATTGCTGGGTTGTGTGGTTTGGTGTGGTATGATGGCTTGGTTGGCTAACATGGTGTTGTCTGGTATTGGTGTATTGGCTTTGGTGTGGGTTGTAGGACTGGTTGGGCTGATATTCTATAAGGTTTTGTTGTGGCATAAGGTGCTGACACTGTTGTTGTGAGCATTGGGGCTGGTAACTTGGTTGGTAGGTATTTGTGTAGGAATTGGGTGGGTGAGGAGGGTGATAGTTTTGATAGTGGTTTTGGCTTGCTGTGTATTGTGGCTGGTAAGGGTGGCTATGGGAACAAGGTGGGGATGCAGTGTGGTACATCTGTGGACTGACAGTTGGGTTTGAGTGTTGGTACGAGTGGTTGGACGATGATGGCTGGGTGGAATACTGCGTGGTTGTGACAAGGGGGCTAGTGGTAGTGTAAATCGGAGAGGAGTACTGTAATTGTTGGGAAATTGGGTTTTTTGGTGGATAGTTTGGGTGGGGTAATTGGTCAGATGATAGGGCACCAAATTGTGGTGGTATGGGCACTCCTGAAGCGGGAGTGGGGAGTGGTGTGGTGATCTCTGCAATTGGTGATAGGGAATGTTGGGGAAGTGGGGGTGGCGTATGGAAAGGATGCATCGGAGGGTTCTCTTGGGTAGCCAGCACCGTTACACTTCCAGAAGCTGACAACTTTGCAAAGTTTTCAGTCATGAAACACATCATCTGACTCATCTGGTGCTGGATTGCAGTCAAGGCTATGGTGGAGGCATCTGCAGCCCGTTCCTGTCGATCAAGACGACGGCGAATAGAACGTACCTCGCGCGGGAGCTTGCCATGGTCGAGATCTCCATCTGGATCGTCCTCAGATGTTGTTGGCGTAGAGAGGACCCCTTCACGGCGCGTCAATCGCTCACGAGATGTAGATCTCGTGCTTGCTGCAGGTGGCATCACGGGCGGGAGTTGGCCTCCTGAAGGAGCTTGGGGTAGAGGGAGCGCCGCCGGTGCGGTAGCGGAAGGGGGTGGGTGGTTAGCCGCCGGTGCGGGAGGGGCTTGAAGTAGAGGGGGCGCTGCCGGCGCGGTAAAGGAAGGGGATGGGTGGGTAGCCGCCGGTGCGGGAGCGGAAGGAGGTGGGGGATCCAGGGTTGCTGGCTCTGGTACCACTGTCAGGACCTTAGCAGGTCGCTGATCGGCGCCGGTGAGGAAGGTAGGAGATGGGCATTCGGAGCCCAGGAATAACGATAAGACAATAAGGAAGGGTACAGGAAAATAAGTTTTGGTTTTTCATATGCGTTGTAACATCCCAAATTTCAAATAAAGGAAGAAGAACAATTTCAATTATCCAAAATTTAGAACCAACAAAAACTTCTTCTTGCATATAGTACCCTGCATAGGACTTGTGCATTTTGAGTGCTATGCCATGATGTTTGTTACTTTGTGTTTGTGATGAACTCTAAAACCCTAGAGTGATCAAGTGATCATCATAAATTAAATATCTCAAAAAGAGAAAGAATTCAAATATCAGAAAAACCCTAAAAACCCTAATATGAGGTCTATGTCATTTTTGGTAAATTTGATTTTAGACCCATTTAATCTTCACCAATAATTGAGTTATGATATTAAAGAGTGAATACAACTTTGAGGATCAAGGATTTACTTTTCAAACCATTTTCAAAATTGAAAACATGATCACATATGATCATGGTCATTTACGACTTTTATAGTCTCGGTACCTACTTTGAGCCTCTCTATTTCAATTTTTCCAAACCAAACAAATCCAACTCTTGGCATGTCATCCAAGTACTCAACAAGGTGAACAACTTCTGTAAAGATCACCATATCAAATTCATCATGGATCAAGAGATAGAAGCATGCCAAGATGAGACTTTGAAACATATGTAACAATCTCCATTTTTGAAATGTGATCAAACCAGGCCACCACTTGCTCACCACTTGACCTAGCATTGATCACAAGCCCTCCTACACCAAACCCATGCCTTGGCACCCCCTGGACACGACCAAACATGGCCTAGCCATGGCCATGCCGGCCACGTCGCCCACGACACGCCTCCCTCTCTTTCTCTTCACCATCGCCACGGCCACCATGTCCAACGCGTCGCCCATGATCCCAGGAGATCGCCTGTACCCGCCGTTGGTCGAGGAGACGCCGACAAGCCCCGGACGACGCGCGCCCAGGACGCCCCAGGTACGCCGCCAACGGCATGGCGACGTCACCCAGTGCACGGACACGTCCACGCGGCGCTCGCCAGATCTCGCCGTACCCGACCATATCCGCGCGCCGTAGTACCTCTCTCGCCACGCGGAGCTCGCCGGACACGCTCGCGTCACCCCCTAGCGTCTACCGCCGCCGGAGAGGAAGCTTCCTTCCGCCACGGCCGCGGCAGTACACGGACGCGCCCGACCGTCGTACGCCCCCATTTGCCGCGCCGTTGACGCTCGCGGTACCGCCTTGACGTGGTGAACACGACCCCGTCGTCGCTTAGCCCTCTAGCTCACCGGAGACGCCGCGCCCTTGTCGACTTGCCGCAGCACCCACGGCACCCCTCACGCCCTATAAAAGGAGACCTCCCCTTGATGATCCAAGCACACCACCACCTTCCCCTCTTCTTCCTCGACCTCCCCCAGCACCTCGCCATGATCGATTAGCCACCGCCGCCGCCCAATCGACGCCTCACTGCCGCGGAAGCCCTGCAGCAATCGCCGGAGAAGGAGGCCGCCCCTGACGACGCCGCTGCTACAGGCTGCTTCGCCGTCGTCGACAACGTCCCCAAGCACACTGCCCAACCCTAGCTGGAGCCACGGTGAGCCTCCGACCCCCTACCGCCGCCGTGCCAGTGAACCCATCTCGCCGGAGACGACGATGGCCCAGTGCCGTCCGATCTCATTCTAATCCGACGATCCACTTTAAAACATACCGTTTCGGCTATTATGAGTCGCTGACGGGTGGAGCCCACTGTCAGGCGGCCCGCGCGTGCACAGATGCGTGGTGGGCTGGCCTTGGGCCGTTTTTAAACGTTTCGGCCCGATTAGCTTTCCCGCGTAGCCCGGTAATTCAAATTCGATTTATCCAAATCCATTTATTTTCAATACTGGTTCCAACTTTGAAATTCAATAGATTGAAATTGGCTAAACCAAATTTGATGAACTTTATGTTGTTGGAAGGCTAAGAAAAAGATCTAACTAATGCCACTGGTCCCTTGGTCAGATTCTTGGTAGAATAAATGTGATAAAAATAACAAGACAGGGACTTTTACATATTCAAATAATTATTAAAAATCAACCAAAATAGATATTAAGTTAATTCCAACTCCTATAGCTCACATTTCACTTACACTAATTGTTTCTGCAAGAAAATGGTGTGGTCACTTTGCATGATCATGCCCTAGTTTAATTAATGGACAATATGGCTAGTTTAGTAAGTGATATTGTCCAAAACTATTATGTAAATCTTATGAAGTATTTTTACTTCATTTAAATCTTTGTCTCAAATGAATTCATATGATGTTTGGACCCCTGGTCCCAACTCTCTTATATGAATTACTTGGGATTTAAATCAAATGTAGTGTTATTTAAATAGTATGAGGTGGTCCCCCTCATTTAAATCATTTTCTCCAATAATGATGATGAATGTTTGACTTAGGTCAATATGAATTCATGCATGATTATGGTTGAGAAATTAAATCTTAAGAAGATTTCAATGAGAGGAATTTATTCCCCAAACACTATATGAACATTACTTCTCACATATGAATAAGAGGAAATCATTTTCCTCAAGTCACCCACCAACACACCTACTTATTTTATGTGTGTGCTTAGTATAGTTTGTGTGAAGTAATGATGTGTTAGTATAGCCTTTGAGCTTGTTTGGTGATTATACTTCGTATTCAAATTTAGACGCTAGCACCGGAGATTATCAAGAGGAAGGAGAACTCTACCCCGAAGAAGAAGGAGAAAACCTAGAGAACTACCAAGGCAAGATAATACTCTTGCAAAGTGCAAAGCTCACCTTGAGCAAGGCACCATGATTCTTACTTTTCTTTATACAAGCCTATCTTATGTGTACCCCATACAAGTTCTACTTGTTGTGTTTTCCAAGGATGAACTAAAATTGGGATAGAGAACAAGATTACTAGATGAGTAAAGGTAGCAAAGCAAAGTAGCACCCCTCATGGTTAGTGCTAGTGCTAAAGTACTAAAATTTGACTATATTAGATGGGAGCATGTGAATGGTTGATTTTGAAACCTTGGAATAGTAAAGCATTCCATTGAAGAGATTGAAGTTGAATGTGAACAAGAGAAGATGGTGATTTTTGATAAAAACCTGATATTGGTTTGAATGCGATACCTTTCCAATTTTTGAGTACCCCCACAATACCTGATTATGGGTAGGGCTTAAGCTGGAAGTTTATAGATCTTAGTATGAGTTCCCTCTGAACACACATCATAGGGGTTATGCCGAGGCTGCCTCCGTTGTTGAGAAAGGATGTGAATTGAGGTGAAATTATACGGCCAAGCCCTATGCAGTTCCCAGGTTAACAGTTGGTTTTCACTGGGAGGCCAAGCTCATGGGGAGAGGTGCTCATACTAGGATGTGTAAGTGAAAGGTTATGGTTGATGATCCGCGTACCGTGTTACGGTGACTCGGAGTTATTCCGACGGATGAAATCAAATGTTGTGGCACAAGTGTGCAACCTCTGCAGAGTGTAAATCTATTCGAATAGCCGTGTCCACGGTTACGGACGGTTGGAAGGGCCATACAGTTTCCGGTGTCAGATTTTTGAAAGCTTTAGTAAATATGAATGGTGACTTGGTGACTCTTTGGGTATTGAACCAATGATGTGGGAATGACACTAATGTTCCCACTTAAGTTAGTTAGTACATGATCCAAGCTTGTGAACTAAAATATGGCTTATGCAAGTTAAATTAGAGCTTAGTTTCTTTAATGGGCATTTTACAATAGTATTAGTTTGCAAGTACTTGAAGTACTTACGGCTTTGTCCCTGGCTATTCAAATGGCCCGAGTACGAGGAGGAACAGAACTATCACGAGGATGACCAGCAGGACGCCTACGACAACTAGGGGTTTCTGACGTCAAATGTTGGCCTGTGGACTAGAGAGTCCCGTTACTATTACGCTTCCGCTATGTATGAACTTATGTATGTTGTTGATTGTGAGATCAACTATTTGTGTAATATGAATCATGTGATTCAAGATTGTAAGACATTATGGCTTGTAATAAATAGTGACTGTGATATTCGACTATTATGCCTCGCAACAACATTATCCTGGGATTGCGATGAATGACATAATAGGCATCTGGACTTAAAAATCCGGGTGTTGACAAGTTGGTATCAGAGCCAAGTTTGACCTTAGAAGACCCTAGTTAGAATGGACGTTCATGAAAACTTAATTTTGAAATCAAAATGAAGTGAATATTTATGAAAAAAAAAAATTACTCGCATTCTTGCCTTTGAGACTATTTCGAAATTTGATGAATGGTATACCTTTACTCTTGGAATCTACTTAAAATTTTGCCACACTTGTTCACTCTCTAACTTACTCAACCTTTTCGCTTTCAGATGGAGCCCAATGAACCCATCAACGCGAAGTTCTATCAGCTCGGGAACGGTGGGAGCCTCGTGTTCGAACATGACCTCACCGCTGTCACTGCTTTCCTTGGTCGACTTCCCCCTGAGTTCCACGGAATTCAGGTGAACGATCAGCCCGGTGGAGAACTCCAGTGGATCATTACTGCAGATCTGCGAGGCACGATGGAGTCTCCTAACCAGGAGAGGATTCTGTTCTCATTCCGTGAGAGCAACTGGCTCGACGGACTAGCGAGAGCTCTTCAGGAGGCATTGGCACGCCTCTGCGGACAGAATGTGGTACGCCTGCTTGCGTCCCGCTTCGCTCACCTGGTGAGGCGTGATGCCTCAGGAGCACCCATGACTCTGCAGTCGCACCCGGAGCTGCGACACCACGCCGAGCACCTAGACTTTATGCTGTATCATACACAGCAGGATCTAGACAACGCTCGGGTGTACGCGAACCAGACGCACATCGCCCTGGCCACTCATGGAGATGCTATCAAGATGCTATCCAGAGACCGCAACAAGCTTCGCCTAAGGTGCGCGAAGAAGGATGCCACCATCACACGCCTTCGCGCTCAGATAGCGTCACTTGAGGCCACGGTGAAGGCTCAGGAGGAGCAGATCCAGGAGATGGAAGAAGACGAAGCCGGTATCGATATTCAGGGAGGAGGAGCCTTCCTGAGTGACGATGACGACTTCGAGGAGGACGAGTTCACTGAGGAGGAGGACTACGCTTTTCTGGAGCCAGGTCCTGATGACGTTGTGCCTATCGACGTGGAGGACGAGGGTAGCTGCACTTGAGCACGGATGTAGGCATGAATTGTATCCCGACCTTTGTATCGTAGCATGTGAAATGGTTCTTAAAACCATTGGAGTGTTGAAATGTTAGTTTGTAATGTGTTATGTGGTATGAATGAATGAATGTTCGTGTGTGTCATCCAAAGCATTCAAGTTTTTACAAGTTTTTGAACTCATTCACGATAAACCATAGAATTTCCCTCTTATCTTATAATCTTATGTATATTCAGATGGCCCCTCCCAATCGCAACAACAACGATGCTATGATGCAACTGCTGCAAACCCTGCTGGCAGACAGGGAGACTGAAAGAGCTGAACGTCAAGCCAACATCACTGCACTGCAACACCTTGCAAACCAAGGCCATGGGAACCATGATCATCCCGGATCCAAGCTCAAGAACTTTCAGAATACCAACCCTCCGGTGTTCAGCAAGACGGAGGAACCCCTCGATGCCGATGACTGGCTTCAAACCATGGAAAACAATCTGGAGGTAGCGGGAGTGGAACCCAACGAGATGGTCCTGTTTGCCACTCATTACCTCGCAGGACCTGCCCGAGCCTGGTGGATTAGCACACGTGCCATGAATGGAGGTCAGTTCATGACTTGGGCAGACTTCAAGCTCAAGTTCAGCAAGTACCATGTACCCCCGGGTCTTATCAAGAAGATGAGGGATGAGTTCCGTGAACTGAAGCAAGGGCGCATGACGGTGGTAGAATACCGCGACAGGTTCCTTACCCTGTCAAGGTACGCCCCCGATGAGACCGACACCACCGAGAAGAGGCAGGAGAGATTCCTGAACGGACTGCATGATGAGATGCAGACTGTTCTCGTCAACATCCCCTTCGCTGACCTCGAAGCCCTTGTTGACTCCGCCATCCAGATGGAAGGCAAGCTGAACCAAGCCAATGAGAACCGTAAGCGTCGCATGATGCACCAGAGTGGGCCTAGCAATGCCCCGAAGTATCGCCCCAGCTCAAGCGGAGGTTTCACTCCGAGAAACAACAACAAGCCCCCTATGCAGAACTCGCGCCCCGGTTATCAGAACCGGAGTGGAGGAAACTCCAGGCCAGGAGGCCACACCAACAACTACAACAACAACAACAACTTCAACCGCGCTTCGCCCAGAGCTCCCAACAACAACAACAACTCCAACACCGCTCCAAGGACTGGAAGCAACGCCATTCCGGTCGCAACCAAGGACAAGTCCACTATCACTTGCTATGAGTGCGGAGTGGTGGGGCATTACTCCAATGAGTGCCCCAAGAGACTCGCCAAGCTCGCCGGCAACACCGCTGCACCTGCGCAGCAGCAACGCCGCGTTTCCACTGGAAAGAAGTTCGCCCCCAACAACCCCAATAACCGCAACGGCCGCCTTTTCCACATGAATGCCGAAGAAGCCCAGGAAGCACCAGATGTTGTACTGGGTATGTTTCCTGTCAACTCAGTACCTGCCAGAGTGTTGTTTGATTCCGGAGCATCTCATTCTTTTGTCACCGAAGACTTTGCATCAACAAGTAAAATTCAACCCCTCAGTTTGAAACATGTCATGATAGTTCAAATCCCCGGATCAACCACTAAAGCCAGAAAATTTTGTAAAAATGTACCCATCAGAATTCATGAAGTAGAGTTCTATGCCAATTTGATAATTTTGGGAACCAAAAGTTTGGAAGTAGTACTGGGAATGGATTGGATGGCGAAACACCATGGAATGATTGACTGTGCCAAGAAAGCCATCACCATGACCAGTAGCACCGGTATCTTAGTGGAACATGTCTCTGAACTGTTACCTAGAAAATTTACCTGCAACCAGAGCTTAGCCAAGCCAACTCTGGATCAAATCAGGGTCGTTTGTCGATATCCTGATGTGTTCCCGGATGGTTTACCCGGTATGCCCCCGGACCGGGATATCGAGTTTATCATCGAGTTAATTCCCGGAACCGGACCTATAGCCCAGAGAGCCTACAGCATGAACCCAGCAGAGCTTGTGGAGCTGAAGAAGCAACTGGATGAACTGTTAGCCAAAGGTCTGATTAGACCAAGTGCGTCACCTTGGAGATCACCTGTTTTGTTTGTGGATAAGAAGGATGGTGCCAGTCGTTTATGTACGGACTATCGTAAACTTAACGATGTCACCATCAAGAACAAATATCCGTTGCCCAAGATAGAAGATCTGTTTGATCAGCTGACCGGAGCCATAGTGTTCTCAAAGATTGACCTCAGGACTGGATACCACCAGCTGAAAATCCGAGCATCGGACATTCCCAAAACTGCCTTTACCACCAGATATGGATTGTACGAGTACAATGTCATGTCATTTGGATTGACCAATGCCCCCGCTTATTTCATGAATCTCATGAATAAAATCTTCATGAACTTTTTGGATAAGTTTGTTGTCGTTTTCATCGACGACATTCTAATCTATTCCAAGTCTGAGGAAGAGCATGAACAACATCTAGAAGCTGTCCTAGAGACCCTGAGAGAGCATAAGCTGTATGCTAAGTTCAGCAAATGTGAGTTTTGGTTAAAGGAAGTTGGATTCCTGGGACATATCTTGTCTGCAGGAGGAATTGCTGTAGATCCCGCCAAGATCAAGACTGTTGCCGAGTGGAAAGCCCCAACCACCCAGACCGAGGTCCGTGCTTTTCTTGGATTAGCCGGATATTACCGCAGATTTGTAGAAGGCTTTTCGAGTATCGCTCGACCAATGACCCAATTGCTGAAGAAGGATAAGAAGTTCGAATGGACGGACAAATGTGAGGAGAGTTTCCAACAACTCAAGCTTAGACTAACCTCAGCCCCAATTCTGATCATGCCGGATATCACCAAACCCTTTGATATTTACTGCGATGCATCCAAGATTGGTCTCGGATGTGTGCTTATGCAAGAAGGCAAGGTGATCTCTTATTTGTCCCGGCAACTGAAGCAGCATGAGCAGAACTACCCCACCCATGACCTCGAGCTCGCAGCCGTAGTTTTAGCACTGAAGGTATGGCGTCATTACCTCATGGGTAATCGCTGCGAGATCTATTCGGATCACAAGAGCCTGAAGTATATCTTTACCCAGAAGGAGCTGAACATGAGGCAAAGAAGATGGTTAGAACTGATTAAGGATTATGATATGGAGATCCACTATCACCCCGGCAAGGCCAATGTGGTAGCGGATGCGTTGAGTAGACTGCCGTGTCAATTGAACTCCATGATAGCAGAAGAACAACCTAGTTTATACCAGGAGTTTGAACAGTTCAGAATGGAGTTAGTCAGTGAAGGATTCTTAGCCAGCATGGAGCTACAACCTACCTTGATGGGTCAGATCAAGGAAGCTCAGAAGGGAAATGCCAGCATTGACGGGATCAAGACCCAGATAGTCGCAGGAAAAGCACCAGGATTCACCGTTGATGAAGCCGGAGTTCTTTGGTACAAAGGACGTCTCTGCGTACCATCGGATTCAGACCTGAAGCAAGTCATTCTGAAGGAAGCCCAGGACACCCTATACTCTATTCACCCCGGAGGTACCAAGATGTACCAGGATTTGAAGGAACAATTTTGGTGGCATGGAATGAAGAGGGAGATCGGAAGCTACATCGCCAAGTGCGATATCTGTCAGCGAGTCAAGGCAGAACATCAGCGACCCGCAGGACTGTTGCAACCCTTACAGATTCCGGAATGGAAGTGGGACTCGGTAGGAATGGACTTTATCACAGGTTTGCCCAAATCCAGCAAAGGCAACGACTCTATATGGGTAGTGGTGGATAGATTGACCAAAGTAGCCCATTTCATCGCCGTCAAGACCACCTACCAAGGACCAAAGTTAGCTGAGCTGTACATCTCCAGAATAGTCGCCCTGCACGGAACCCCGAAGTCGATAGTGTCAGATAGAGGATCACAGTTCACCTCACGATTCTGGCAGAAGGTGCACGAAGGATTAGGGACCCGTCTGAATTTCAGCACCGCCTATCACCCGCAGACCGATGGACAGACCGAGAGAGTCAATCAAATATTAGAGGACATGTTGAGAGCATGTGTACTGGAGTACGGATCCAAGTGGGAAGATTGTCTGCCTTATGCAGAATTCTCTTACAACAACAGTTACCAAGCCGACTGCGCGATGGCCCCCTTTGAAGCTTTGTACGGAAGGAAGTGCCGTACCCCCCTGAACTGGTCGGAAGTCGGAGAAAGCCAAGTCTTTGGACCTGATGTTCTTCGTGAAGCCGAGGAGAAGGTGCATAAGATACGAGAGTACCTCAAGACGGCGCAATCCAGGCAGAAGAGCTACGCCGACAAGAGACGCCGAGAGATGACCTTCGAGATCGGAGATTTTGTCTATCTCAAAGTATCCCCCCTGAAAGGAATGCAGAGATTTCAGCTGAAAGGAAAGCTTGCCCCTAGATATGTCGGACCTTTCAAAGTTCTGAGTCGCCGAGGCGAAGTGTCATATCAATTGGAGCTACCTGAAGAAATGTCGGCTGTGCACGATGTGTTTCACATCTCACTCCTTCGGAAGTGCCTGGAAGTTCCCGAGAAGACGGAAGTGTTCAAGAACATCGATCACCGTTCGGTGGATATCAATCAAGACCTGACATACCGCGAAGTGCCGATTCGCATCTTGGAAGAAGCATACAGTGGAGCAATCATACCGAAGATGAAGCCACTTGGGAGCGAGAGGAAGATATGAAGAAGGAGTACCCAGATCTCTTTAGTACCTAATTTTTTTCTTTAAGATCTCGGGACGAGATCTTTTGTAAGGGGGAAGGGTTTGTAACATCCCAAATTTCAAATAAAGGAAGAAGAACAATTTCAATTATCCAAAATTTAGAACCAACAAAAACTTCTTCTTGCATATAGTACCCTGCATAGGACTTGTGCATTTTGAGTGCTATGCCATGATGTTTGTTACTTTGTGTTTGTGATGAACTCTAAAACCCTAGAGTGATCAAGTGATCATCATAAATTAAATATCTCAAAAAGAGAAAGAATTCAAATATCACAAAAACCCTAAAAACCCTAATATGAGGTCTATGTCATTTTTGGTAAATTTGATTTTAGACCCATTTGATCTTCACCAATAATTGAGTTATGATATTAAAGAGTGAATACAACTTTGAGGATCAAGGATTTACTTTTCAAACCATTTTCAAAATTGAAAACATGATCACATATGATCATGGTCATTTCTGACTTTTATAGTCTGGTACCTACTTTGAGCCTCTCTATTTCAATTTTTCCAAACCAAACAAATCCAACTCTTGGCATGTCATCCAAGTACTCAACAAGGTGAACAACTTCTGTAAAGATCACCATATCAAATTCATCATGGATCAAGAGATAGAAGCATGCCAAGATGAGACTTTGAAACATATGTAACAATCTCCATTTTTGAAATGTGATCAAACCAGGCCACCACTTGCTCACCACTTGACCTAGCATTGATCACAAGCCCTCCTACACCAAACCCATGCCTTGGCACCCCCTGGACACGACCAAACATGGCCTAGCCATGGCCATGCCGGCCACGTCGCCCACGACACGCCTCCCTCTCTTTCTCTTCACCATCGCCACGGCCACCATGTCCAACGCGTCGCCCATGATCCCAGGAGATCGCCCGTACCCGCCGTTGGTCGAGGAGACGCCGACAAGCCCCGGACGACGCGCGCCTAGGACGCCCCAGGTACGCCGCCAACGGCATGGCGACGTCACCCAGTGCACGGACACGTCCACGTGGCGCTCGCCAGATCTCGCCGTACCCGACCATATCCGCGCGCCGTAGTACCTCTCTCGCCACGCGGAGCTCGCCGGACACGCTCGCGTCACCCCCTAGCGTCTACCGCCGCCGGAGAGGAAGCTTCCTTCCGCCACGGCCGCGGCAGTACACGGACGCGCCCGACCGTCGTACGCCCCCATTTGCCGCGCCGTTGACGCTCGCAGTACCGCCTTGACGTGGTGAACACGACCCCGTCGTCGCTTAGCCCTCTAGCTCACCGGAGACGCCGCGCCCTTGTCGACTTGCCGCAGCACCCACGGCACCCCTCACGCCCTATAAAAGGAGACCTCCCCTTGATGATCCAAGCACACCACCACCTTCCCCTCTTCTTCCTCGACCTCCCCAAGCACCTCGCCATGATCGATTAGCCACCGCCGCCGCCCAATCGACGCCTCACTGCCGCGGAAGCCCTGCAGCAATCGCCGGAGAAGGAGGCCGCCCCTGACGACGCCGCTGCTACAGGCTGCTTCGCCGTCGTCGACAACGTCCCCAAGCACACTGCCCAACCCTAGCTGGAGCCACGGTGAGCCTCCGACCCCCTACCGCCGCCGTGCCAGTGAACCCATCTCGCCGGAGACGACGATGGCCCAGTGCCGTCCGATCTCATTCTAATCCGACGATCCACTTTAAAACATACCGTTTCGGCTATTATGAGTCGCTGACGGGTGGAGCCCACTGTCAGGCGGCCCGCGCGTGCACAGATGCGTGGTGGGCTGGCCTTGGGCCGTTTTTAAACGTTTCGGCCCAGTTAGCTTTCCCGCGTAGCCCAGTAATTCAAATTCGATTTATCCAAATCCATTTATTTTCAATACTGGTTCCAACTTTGAAATTCAATAGATTGAAATTGGCTAAACCAAATTTGATGAACTTTATGTTGTTGGAAGGCTAAGAAAAAGATCTAACTAATGCCACTGGTCCCTTGGTCAGATTCTTGGTAGAATAAATGTGATAAAAATAACAAGACAGGGACTTTTACATATTAAAATAATTATTAAAAATCAACCAAAATAGATATTAAGTTAATTCCAACTCCTATAGCTCACATTTCACTTACACTAATTGTTTCTGCAAGAAAATGGTGTGGTCACTTTGCATGATCATGCCCTAGTTTAATTAATGGACAATATGGCTAGTTTAGTAAGTGATATTGTCCAAAACTATTATGTAAATCTTATGAAGTATTTTTACTTCATTTAAATCTTTGTCTCAAATGAATTCATATGATGTTTGGACCCCTGGTCCCAACTCTCTTATATGAATTACTTGGGATTTAAATCAAATGTAGTGTTATTTAAATAGTATGAGGTGGTCCCCCTCATTTAAATCATTTTCTCCAATAATGATGATGAATGTTTGACTTAGGTCAATATGAATTCATGCATGATTATGGTTGAGAAATTAAATCTTAAGAAGATTTCAATGAGAGGAATTTATTCCCCAAACACTATATGAACATTACTTCTCACATATGAATAAGAGGAAATCATTTTCCTCAAGTCACCCACCAATACACCTACTTATTTTATGTGTGTGCTTAGTATAGTTTGTGTGAAGTAATGATGTGTTAGTATAGCCTTTGAGCTTGTTTGGTGATTATACTTCGTATTCAAATTTAGACGCTAGCACCGGAGATTATCAAGAGGAAGGAGAACTCTACCCTGAAGAAGAAGGAGAAAACCTAGAGAACTACCAAGGCAAGATAATACTCTTGCAAAGTGCAAAGCTCACCTTGAGCAAGGCACCATGATTCTTACTTTTCTTTATACAAGCCTATCTTATGTGTACCCCATACAAGTTCTACTTGTTGTGTTTTCCAAGGATGAACTAAAATTGGGATAGAGAACAAGATTACTAGATGAGTAAAGGTAGCAAAGCAAAGTAGCACCCCTCATGGTTAGTGCTAGTGCTAAAGTACTAAAATTTGACTATATTAGATGGGAGCATGTGAATGGTTGATTTTGAAACCTTGGAATAGTAAAGCATTCCATTGAAGAGATTGAAGTTGAATGTGAACAAGAGAAGATGGTGATTTTTGATAAAAACCTGATATTGGTTTGAATGCGATACCTTTCCAATTTTTGAGTACCCCCACAATACCTGATTATGGGTAGGGCTTAACTGGAAGTTTATAGATCTTAGTATGAGTTCCCTCTGAACACACATCATAGGGGTTATGCCGAGGCTGCCTCCGTTGTTGAGAAAGGATGTGAATTGAGGTGAAATTATACGGCCAAGCCCTGTGCAGTTCCCAGGTTAACAGTTGGTTTTCACTGGGAGGCCAAGCTCATGGGGAGAGGTGCTCATACTAGGATGTGTAAGTGAAAGGTTATGGTTGATGATCCGCGTACTTTGTTACGGTGACTCGGAGTTATTCCGACGGATGAAATCAAATGTTGTGGCACAAGTGTGCAACCTCTGCAGAGTGTAAATCTATTCGAATAGCCGTGTCCACGGTTACGGACGGTTGGAAGGGCCATACAGTTTCCGGTGTCAGATTTTTGAAAGCTTTAGTAAATATGAATGGTGACTTGGTGACTCTTTGGGTATTGAACCAATGATGTGGGAATGACACTAATGTTCCCACTTAAGTTAGTTAGTACATGATCCAAGCTTGTGAACTAAAATATGGCTTATGCAAGTTAAATTAGAGCTTAGTTTCTTTAATGGGCATTTTACAATAGTATTAGTTTGCAAGTACTTGAAGTACTTACGGCTTTGTCCCTGGCTATTCAAATGGCCAGAGTACGAGGAGGAACAGAACTATCACGAGGATGACCAGCAGGACGCCTACGACAACTAGGGGTTTCTGACGTCAAATGTTGGCCTGTGGACTAGAGAGTCCCGTTACTATTACGCTTCCGCTATGTATGAACTTATGTATGTTGTTGATTGTGAGATCAACTATTTGTGTAATATGAATCATGTGATTCAAGATTGTAAGACATTATGGCTTGTAATAAATAGTGACTGTGATATTCGACTATTATGCCTCGCAACAACATTATCCTGGGATTGCGATGAATGACATAATAGGCATCTGGACTTAAAAATCCGGGTGTTGACATGCGTGCCTCCCAGCCGCCCGCTCCCGTCCCCTTATAACATGAGGAAAGGGCCACGCAATGTTTAAACATGTCTTAATCCATCATTACATCCCTTAAGCCTGATTAGCACTAAGTTACTGAATGTAAGATACATCTGTAGAAGTGATAGACAGGTAGAGGGTTAAGGGCCTGACAGGTGGTCCACCGATTCCACAGTTCTTTTACAAAGGGAGCGAAGGCCGCAATTGGAGACGGCCAAATTTTCTACTCCCTCCATCTTACAAGTTGTCTGGATTGAATTTAAATTTAAATGTATCTAGACACTAAATAACATCTAGTACATTTAAGTTTCGATAGATCTATGACAAATTTTAGGAGACGGAGGGAGTATGTCACTTTCTCCATATCGGTGGAGATAGCCCAAGAGTTGATGTACACGATTGTGTTAATACTACTCGACGAGCCTACTCAAACACGGCCTGGTATGTCGGATCGATGTTGTACATACTACCTCTGTTCTAGAATAAATGTCGCAATTTTATTTAGATCCAGATATATCTATAAGTTTTTTAGTTTTAGATAGATTCGTATCTAGATAAAATTGAGATAATTATTTTAAAACAGAGGAGTATATTTTGTATGATCGAGATGTCACATCGTGTCGAACGGCCTTTCAGGTTTCACAGCCGCTCTGCTGATGTGCATTCAGATACTAGCCAGTTTGCTCTAGTCTTGCGCGATGACTGATACATGAGTACATCACTCTTTTTTCGTTTTTGAGAATAGTTCATCACAGATATGATCATTTGTTTATTCCGCTCCTCGATGTGGCTGCGTCCCTTTCTTCTTTTTCCTGTGCGCACTGGGTTCATCGATGGTCCAGAATTGTCGCCGCACCTACAACAATCTCGGCCCAATACGGTAGCCCAAGTGATTCGTTAAACCCAACAGGAGTACGTTGGCGAGGAGTCGAGGACGAGCACATACCAGCCCAGTTCTCTATATAATTGGGGATGTTGTTATCTCTCAGTTCCTAAAAAAGTATCGAAACCCATTAACGCAGATTTTTACCTCACACCTCTTATACACTAATTTTTTTATAGTAATTTAAGAAAGCTAAAGAAAATAAATCTTCCTGTAAACAAACTAACCAAGGATGATCAAGTTTATACTCGTAAAAAAATGTTTGGAAAAGAAATGATTTACATGATCTTCAAGGCAAAAAAATATTATGACGAATATAAAGTGAATAGTATCTAGTTACGGAGCGTTTCGAGTTTGTTTTTTCACCCAGGATACAATGAAAGTATTCTCCTAGGGAATTTTTTTATACAAGTACAATATCTAGTCATCTTTGATTTAAAAAAAAGTTCATTTTTTCAGTTTTTTTTATATTTATTTTCCAAGTATGGGGGTGTGTCGCATCCGAGAACCCATTTCTCTGAAAACCATAGGACTACTTAAGTGGGGATCAGATTTATGATCCCCGGATCCCTAACCGTCGGATCAGCTAATCTAGATCATTCTTGGCCGTCTGATCAAATCATCCAGCTTTCTCTTCCGCTTTTGCTTCCATATACCAAAAACGTTTAGTTTGTAGCAAAATCAATCTTCACATGAAATCCCACTTTTACTTCCATAATATACAAAAGTACCAAAAAACGTTTCGTTTGTAGCAAATGTATTCCCACCTAAAATCTCATGCTTGCTTCCATAATGTACCAAAGTAGCAAAAAAATGTTTTGTTTGTAGCAAATCTATTCCCACATAAAATCCCACTTTTGATTCCATGATGCACCAAAGTAGCAAAAAATGTTTCAGTTGTAGCAAAATCTATTCCCACCTAAAATCCCACTTTTAGTTCCATAAAAGTTAGTGTAGCAAAACCAACTGTAGCAAAAAAGCCGGTACGCCACACAGAGAACATACCTCGCTGGAGAATTTCTTTTTGTTGATCAGGCAAATAAATCGAGTGCTAGACGAACGCGTCGCAATTAGTTCGTTCGGGTCACTCCCGGGTCGTGGCCTATATGTAACCGACCCGAAAAGTGCGATGTGGACGTGGCCCATGTTGCCTAGGGTTTCCTTAGCCTATTTAATCTCTTGCTCGGCTACTGTCAAAATATATATCATACACAAGTTAGAGTTTTGCCACCTCTCTCTGCTTGCATCATCATCGTAGTCTACTCCATCCCGCTCGTCAGCATGCACTGATGAAGGGAGAGTAGGTCTCCGGAACCACTCGTCTTTGCGATCCTGTACGGGAGAAGGCGAATTAGGTTTTTGGGACGCGCTCTACGCGGCTGCTCAAGCTCTTCATCATGGGTCGCTTACCACACAAGTTGGGCGGTGCGGCTTACCATCGTCTTCAACGTTGTCTACTTTGACCTGTCTTCGCCAACTTCCTCGTCAATAATGTTACTGCTACGTCGACGACTACTACACCTCTACCTGATTGGTACATGTCACGTGATCCAATCTATTTAGAGATGGTTGCCGTACTGCATGCACTTTATGTTGTTCATGTTACTTAATAAACATCTAGTATGTTCATGTTTCACATGTTAGTAGTGGTTGTATTCATGTTTTATATTCTGAAATAAGTCATGAAAATTGTGCCTAATTATCCAACAAAAGATAGATAAGAGGCTGGCCTTAGGTTTTGCGGGGTAGCAAGCAATTATTATACTTTTTTCGATAAAGAGAATATATTAATATCATGAAGATACCAATTACACCAGCCTCTTCAAAAAGGCAGTGCCCTAATGGCAATACGGATGCACACAACAAAAAGAATTACATAAACATAAAAGTCTCGCTAGAGTGATATTTTCATTGTAGCAGTGGGCCAAACACCACCAAGACAACATCAGAAATCCATCTTCTCCAAAACTGATGCCTCCAAAAAGGGAATAATGCACAAGCGCCGTCATCACCTTGATCCTAGATCATAGGTTTTCACCCATGATAAATGTCCACGTGAATATATCGTGGCGCGACTAGAGGAGGGGTGAATGGTCTCTACTCCAATTTTACTGCTTTTCAGTTTTAGGCGATGCGGAAGTAAAGGTGGTGACTTTAGCAACTACGATGATCCTATTATGATGCTATGCAATGCAACAATTAAAGGAATCGATAAGCGGGTAGAGAGAGGGAGCGGGACAACCGGGGTAGCGAGACGGGATGCGATGTGTTTCCCGCAGTTCCTCCCACAAGAGGGAGTACGTCTGCGTTGAGAAGGTGTGGAACACAAAGGTCCAACGGTCACACATGCCTCACCTTATTCCTAGAGAAAACCCCATGAAGGAGCTTTCCCTTCTCCACTAACGAGGCCGGTCGAGGCAGCGATTCCTTCACAAGGTTGGGGCAAGCACCACAACACTAGAGGCGCCCAACACCCTACACTACTAGAAAAAAGGCTTTCAGTGGCGCACCACATATAGCCATCAGTGGCGCACTAGTGGTGCGCCACTGTTATCACGCCACTGCTAACACATAGTAGTGGCGCACTAGGGGTGCGCCACTATTAGCCTAGATACCGTGGCGCACTCGCCCGGTGCGCCATTGACATGCCCTCCGGTGCGCCACTACTACTCCAAAGTGGTGCGCCACCGTTGGTCGAGGCGGTGCGCCACCACCGTGTAGAAGAGGTGCGCCACCGCTACGGCTTTGCGTGCGCCACCGGTCCAGCTAGTAGGTGCGCCACCGCTGCGTTAGTACGTGCGCCACTCGCCCTCTCCGGGACGTGCGCCACTCGCTACTTATCCTTGTGCGCCACCGCTAGTCTCGGAGAGGATCACGGGGCAGTGCGCCATCGGATCAGTAGCAGTGCGCCACTGCTACTTAGTGGTAGTGCGCCACAGATGGTCCACTAGTGCGCCACTGCTAGGATTTCGAAATTTTTTTTTTGTATCTTGGCAGGTATTTATACAGGTTGTATATGACAGTACAATAGTACAATACAGGATATATAACAGCATATAAACAACAGCACAGCTTATCCATACATAGTTCTTCACATTAGCCCCACATGATTCACAAGCATTCACATTAGAGGTTACAATGCAAGTTACGGTGTTACAAGTCACAAATGAGCTAGTAGTGGCACAAGGTCGATCATCTAAACTAGCATCACATAGAAGAGAGCTAGAGTCACTACTAGCACCGTCCCGATGAAAGTGGTCTTCATCCGGTTCCTCCTCCGCTCCGTCCTCTCTCCCGCCGGATAGCGTGCGTATCCGTCTTCGGCCTCCGCTCTAGTGGTGTACCCTTTGTAGCTGTTACCGCTAAAACGGTGAACCTGTCTCCGACACTCCTCCCGGTCGTTGTAGACTCCGGGAACCTTGCCCTTGTACACGACATACCACGTCATATCTGCGTACATATGCACAAGCCAAAGAAACATTAGTGCACGCTCATAGATGTTTGCAACGAATAAGAGCAAACTCAAAAACGATCCAAGTAGTATGAACTAAAAGGCATGCCTCATACATTGTTGGTCGGAACAAATATTAACATTTAGGGACGGAGTAAGCGAAACCAAGTAGGATGCACAATAGATTGATACTTGTGTCACCGCACCAGGTTCACTTACCCCTCCCCCAAGTGTATAGGTGACCAACATTCTAATCATCGGCATTTTGAGATACCAAAGCAAATGGAAGAATGACAAGGGCCTCATACTTTGTCAGTCCAAACAAATATTAACATTTAGAGAAGGCGTCAGTGAAACCAAGTAGGATGCACAAGAGATTGATACTTGTGTCATCGAACCAGGTTCACTGACCCCTTCCCCAAGTGTATAGGTGACCAACATTCTAATCATCGGCATTTTGAGATACCAAAGCAAATGGAAGAATGACAAGGGCCTCATACTTTGTCGGTCAAAACAAATATTAACATTCCGTGATGGCGTAAGCGAGGCCAGGTAGGATGCACAAGACATGGATATTTGTGCCATCACACCAGGCTCACTTACGTCACCACGGAGTGTACAAGTGACCAACCATTCTAATCATCGGTCAATGCAATTAAGAAGTGCCAACTCAAATAAGAAACAAGTAGCTAGTATGAACTAAATGGAATGCCTCATACATTGTTGGTCGAAACAAATATTAACATTCCGGGACGGAGTTAGCGAGCCAGGTAGGATGCACAAGAGATTGATATTTGTGCAATCACACGAGGCTCACTAACACCGCCCCTGAGTGTACGGTGACCAAGCATTTTAATCATCGGCATTTTGAAAATCTCAAAGCAAATGGAATGACAAAATGGAATAAGTGCCTCATACATTGTTGGTCGAAACAAATATGAACATCCCGGGATGGCGTTAGTGAGGCCAGGTAGGATGCACAAGAGATTGATATTTTTGCCATCACACCAGGCTCACTAGCGACACCCCGGAGTGTACGGTTGACCGAACATTCTAATCATCGGCATTTTGAGATACCAAAGCAAATGGAATGACAAGGGCAAACAAATATGAACATCCCGGGATGGTGTCAGCGAGGCAAGGTAGGATGCACAAGAGATTGATATTTGGACATAACATCATCATACCTAACATCATAGCTTCATACAATTTAAATAGAATTCAAACAACACGAAGCAACGAAGATAGAGTTGACAACACTCTAAGTTCTAACTATCGGTGTCCGAGCCGGATTCGCCGGTGTGGGGGTAGTGCACACGGCAGGCGGTGTCGTCGAACACCTTGACGATCATCTCGCCGTCCCCCTCGTACAGGAAGGTGAGCCGGCAGCCGGGCTCGAGGTGGAGGTCACGGGCGAACTTGTCCCACCCCGTGTGCAGGTACATCTTGCCCTGCCCGTCGAACAGGACCTCCACGGACCAGCGGCGAAGTTGCGGCTAGCCTCCCGTAGCTGCAAGTGCGCCGGCTCGACGCCGTCGACGAACTCGGCGAACTTGTCCGGTAGCCTCTTGATGCCGAGTGGGTCGTCGTCGATGCGGAGGAGGAACTCGAAGCAGCGTTCCTCATGCGAAGACGAGGAGGATGCAGGTGACGGTGACCGTGGGGCCCTTGCTGCTCCACCGCGGCGGCCCCTTCCCCGGCCGCGGGGCGCCCGGGACCGCGGCCTCGACCGCCTCGCCGGCCACCGGGACCGGCCATCCTACATGTTTACATTTTTGAACCATATTACGATCCATTCCACTAACAAAATTGGGCATGACCTATGCTAATCTATGGACATATGAGTGCCCCATTTTCGCCGAAACGGAAATGAATCAACATTTCGGCGATAATGGGCATCTCTGTCGATCCCTGCACAAGAATATGTCACCATATACACATGCAAAACAATCCACCAGCTGAGCACCATGGCACATGTATAATTGTTCCTCATATACACCAGCTGAGCACCATGGCACATGCACATGGCACCAGCTAGTAGCAGCAGCAGCTAGCAGCATGCATCAACAGCTAGCAGCAGCAACTAGCTAGCGAGCATGCATCAACAACAAGCGGCAGCTAGCATCTAGCAAGCAAGCTCACCGTGCGTCGCGTGGAGTCGCCGAGAGGTGAGCTGTTGCTCCGGGTCGAGGAAGATCAGGTCAGGTGCTCAAGTTCCGGGAAGTAGCAAGCAACATACACACCTAGCAGCATTAAAATCAGCATTAAAAAGGAATCAAATAAATGGAAACTTTACATAGGAAAATGACACTACAGACTATGGCCAGAATCAGATAGCATCAAGCAATGTTCAGTATGCTAATTTTCCCTTTTTTCACACAATGTTCAGTATGCCAATGTTCAGCAAGCAACTCTCTCTCACTCTCTACATACCAAACAGAGAAGCTTTCTTTGTTCACACTTGTTACAATGCCAATTTTGAAGGTTTGCCAATGGGCTCTATAACAAAATTAATGATTTTACAATGCATTTGTTCTAAAAATAGAGGATATGTAACCTAACAGAGAGCAACCTATCTAGCAGCGAGCAACCTATCTAGCAGCAAGCAACAACACCAAGCAGACAGCAACCTATCTAGCAGCGAGCAACAACACCAAGTAACAACGGCAACCTATCTAACATTAACAATATTTGAATGGACTTTTATTGCTTAAAGTGTACTTTACATGTAACAATGCTCTTAATAGCATGCAATTGTGAGTTACTAAGCATACAATATGATCCAGTATCCTAGGACGTGTTTTAATCTTCGATTAAGAATTTAATCAATTGGATAGGGAGGGACCGGAGGCAAAAATTCTTAGATGGGCAAGCAATATGGTTGCAATGTATTGGGCCCAACTTGCATACATCGTCCCAAAGTCCCTCTTTATCTCATGTGCATGTTCTCTATAACTAGTCTGGATGATGCAATACTATTTATTGTGTTAGGTGACTGGAACATTAAATTGGTTTACAGAATGTTTTGGTTTCTGTATACTTGAACTTATATAGCCTAACTTGTACTTACTAAAACCATCAAAATGAACACCGTTAGCATCAGCGAGTTAGAACTAAATTCCACTAAGCCTACAATCAAAATGAACACCGTTAGCATCAAAATGAACACCTATCGCTGATGCTAACACCGTTAACAGTGTTTTGCTATTCGTTTTTACATTTCATTCAACACCTACAGTCCTAATCCTAACTCCATCATTCCACTAAGCCTAACTTTTCTAGGGTTAGGGTTGGGTCATGGCAGGGAGGGGCGGCCAGGGAGAAGGGGTGAAGGAGCATAGAGCATCGGTACTACGAAAGTTCCAGTTCTGCAAATGCATCTGCTACTACATTATTCAGACAGAGACGACTGTGATTGGACCTTGGAGGGAGCGAAATCAAGCCTGCGCCTTGTCGGCGGGCTCGAGGGGGAGCACCGAGCAGAAGTAGCAACTAACCTAGCGAGAGGAGAAGGAGGGGGAGCACGGCGGCTACCCGGGAAGGATGCGCGGTGGCGTCGGCGGTCGAAGGCGTCGGCGGTCCTCCGCGGCGGCGTCGGCGGTCGAAGGCGTGGCGGCGTCGGCGGTCGAAGGCGCGCTTCTCTTGCCGGTGCTCCACGACGTGTTGCGGCGAGTACGGCGAGCAGGTGGGGAAATCTCGATCTGGCCACAGTGGGGAATGGAGGGCGAGCAGGTGGCTTCGGAGATCCAGGAGAAGGTGGGAGGGCGCAGTGGTGAATGGGCGCAGGGCGTCGCCGGCGGAGAGGAAGAAGGGGAGGGGTGGCAGCGCGAGGCAGATCGAGGGACGGCGGCGTCGCTCAGGGGAAGAAGGGGAGGGGTGGTCAGGTGGGATCTGGTCGGGACGGGGGAAGAAGAAGGGGAAATTTCTAAGTCCCCTGACGCCTTAGCAATAGCGCACCTCTCGGGGTGCGCCACTATGAGGCTTAGCAATGGCGCACCTCTAGGGGTGCGCCACTGCCTCTTTATGTCTGGATCAAAAGAATAACGCGGGGGGATTGACATATCCCGCTTAGTACCGCACCGGCTCTGTCCCCGGTTGGTTTGTGCCAAACCCCCGCCGGCCAGGTTCGAACCCCGGCGGCCCCATTTTTTTTCCTTTTCTTTTTAAATTGATTTAACACTATAATAAACATCCAAAATAGCATAATACACCAAAATAAAAGGCATAAATAATTATAATTATGTAGAATATTTAAAATACTATAGAATCTAGAAAATATCCAAAAATATAAATTATATGTCTATTTTGATCGGTACAATGTGAAGATTAACAATATGACATCCATTATTCATACAAGAAAATGATACATAATTATCTTTTCACAATCTTCTTGCCCTTCTTTCTCGCGGTTGAATAATTTAGCCCCGGAACTCCTAGACTTCTTCTCTTGAATGGACGGCCTTTAGGTAGGGTGGTCCTGCTTCTTCTTGTTGTGTATGGTTCTTCATCATCGTCGTCGTCATCTTCCATCTTCGGATCGCCGTACTGGTCAAAGTCTAGCTCGTTGGCGGCTCCATCCATTCCGATGATGCTCCTTTTGCCTCTCCTCACGACAACACGGCTGGGCTTTTGCGGGTCGGTAATGAAGAAGCATTGGTCCACTTGGGAAGCTAGTACCCATGGCTCATATTTCGTGGTGACCTTTGCGCCCGCTGTCTTGGATTTGGCTTCGGGTATAACCATGGTGGTGAAATGCCGGTCTTCTTTTATGACGTTCTTGGCCCACCTGACACGGAACATCGGCACATTCTCTCCGGCGTAGCTCAGCTCCCGGATCTCCTCGATCTTTCCGTAGTATCTCCGCTTGACGTCACCGGTGTAGGACTCCATCGTTACCCCGGAGTTCTGATAATCGCTCTTCATGTCCTTTTCCTCGGTGTAGAATGTGTAGCCGTTGATATCGTACGCCCGAAATGTCATCAGGTTGTGTTCGGCGCCCGTGACAAGGCGAATATGAGTTTTTCTTCCGCAGAAGAATCCTCGTCTATAGGGTACGTCAGCATCTTGTCCTTGAACCACCGCGTGAAGGTTGAGTTGTGCTCTTTGATTATATCTCCGTCCGTCCTCTCGTTGGCCCCGATCACCGTACGTCTTTGCGATGAAGGTTTTGTGCTCTACCACCCAAGGATCGACCACGTCTATGTGTTGTAGCGCGACTAGGTTTGCTCTTTCAAAGTCGGCGATTCGACCCTTGAAGTCGACATGCATTTCGCGGCTACCGTCGCGGTGACCCCATCCAGCGAGCTTCCCGAGATGCCTGTTTACGGGCAGGCCAACGGGGTTCTCGATTTCTAGATAACTCGTGCGAAGGAGATGCACTCTTCGGTCGGAAAACCCTTGGCTATGCTTCCGTCCGGACGTGCCCCGTTGCGAACGTACCCTTTGATGACACCATTCATCCTTTCGAACGGCATCATGCTCGTGCAGGAACGTCGGCCCCAGTTGGATGATATCCTCCACGATATGTACCAGCAGATGCACCATAACGTCGAAGAAAGCGGGCGGGAAGTACATCTCAAGCTCGCACAGTATCACCACGATCTCTTCCTGTAGCCTTCTAAGTTGCCTCACGCCAACAGACTTCCGAGAGATGACGTCGAAAAAGTTGCATAGGCCAAAAAGCGTTTCACGGACGTGCGCGTCCATGATCCCACGGATTGCAACCGGAAGTATCCGCGTCATCAGCACGTGACGGTCGTGAGACTTCATCCCGCTGAACCTCTCGCTTCGCTTTGTCTAGGTACCTGCTTATCTTCCCCGCGTAACCGTAGGGAAGTTTTACTCCTAGGAGACAGTCGAAAAACTGCTCGATCTCCTTCTGACTTAGAGTGAAGCACGCGGGGGGCAGTAATATTCAATCTTTTTGGCATTTTTTCCCTTGCGACGACTTTGCGTGTCCTCCGCCTCATCATCGTCATCGTCATCATCATCATTAGGGCGTCCCGCGTGAAGCTCCTCCCCGATCCCAATTGATTGCAAGTCGTACCTTGCTTTCGGCCCATCTTTGGTCTTCTCCGGCATGTTCGGGAGGGTACCAAGCGGACTCTCGCACACGTTCTTCGTGATGTGCATGACATCAAGGCTGTGAGGCACACGGAGGATCTTCCAAGTACGGCAAGTCCCGGAAAACGGACCTCGTCTTCCATACCTTAAGCAGCGGCTCCGGCGCCTTTCGCTTCTTTCCCGGCGGTGGGCACTCTTTCCAATTTTTCAATAGCTCGTCTATTTGCTCGCCGCTTCTCGTACGTGGCCGTCTTCGGGGTTCGTCTTCACCATCGAACAGATCCTTGCGTTTCCTCCATGGGTCGTCCTCGCGAAGCCACCTTCGATGTCCCATGAACACCGTTTTCGAGGACCCGGGATCTCTATCTAGCTGGCGGTACGTTGTGTCGTCCATGCACCTTACGCATGCATTGAATCCGTGGACCACCTGCCCCGCGACATATCCGTAACCGAGAAAGTCGTGCACCGTCGTGAGCATTGCGGCTCTCATAGGGAAATATTCTTCCGCGGCGGCGTCCCACGTATTGGCAGGCGTGTCCCATAGCGTGGCTAGCTCCTCTTTCAGAAGCCCCATATACATATTGATGTCGTTCCCTGGTTGTTTCGGCCCTTCAATTAGCATACTCATTTGAATGTACTTCCTCTTCATGCACAACCAGGGGGGAGGTTGTACATCCACACAAACACGGGCCAGGTGCTATGCGTGCTGCTCTGGCTGCCAAACGGCTTTAGGGTCCATAAGGCTCGTTAGCTTGCATCTTCGACACGGACATCTTATCTCCTTTTGGTTATTTCTAATCATCTCGTCTGTCGCGGCTTTCAAAAACCTAGCCACAACGCCTTCGCTCATCATGCGGACCATGGTCGCTCGCGGATATAGAGAAAATGGATATCTTAGCATACCAAAAGAAAATTTTGGCATGACCTTCCCTAAAAACAGGACATGTATATGCGTAGTATGCCCAACATTCGCCGAAACGGAAATGAATCAACGTTTCGGCAAAATATTGGCAACTCCATCGCATTTCAAATCCCTGCAAACAAAAACACATGCAACACATGTGTGGAGGCTTCGCATATACAACACACATGTGGATCCGGAGGCTTCGCATACAACACACATGCACGTGACGCTTTTCGCGCATGCGCACGTACACATGATATCATCGAGCTTCGCACATAACATATGTGCATGACGTGTGTGCAAGACGATCGGAACCGTTCACACACAAAGCATAAAACCAACAAAGTTACCGATACGGCGAGACCTAGAGTGTTGGATGAGGTAAAAAGTTGAGATTGAGTAGGGTATTGAGCTAAGAAAGCTTCACCATTAGTTACCTATGAAGAAAATTAAGTTTACCAACTTAATTTTGGTGAATGAAGAGGTGAAAATGAGGTGGGAAGGAGGGGCAACACGACCAGATCCAGATTTGGTGGGAGGTGGTGGTGGAAGAGTGTTTGGGGAAAGTGGGTGGCACATGTGAGTGGAGGGTGAAAAGCAGGAAATGGTCCCAGGTTAGCAGTGGCGCACCACCTAGCCGTGCGCCATCTGCTAGGGTGACATAGCAATGGCGCACTCGCTAAGTGGTGCGCCACTCGCTCACCTGTTACCCGTAAACCCACGCCCCTGCCCAACTTAGCGGTGGCGCACCATGTCGGCGGTGCGCCATACCTAGTAGTGGCGCACCAAGCGGTGCGCCATTGCTAAAGCCCTCATCTCTAAAGGGCCCCGGCCACCTCCTAGCAGTGGCGCACCACAAAGACATGCGCTATAAGTAAGCCATGTAGCAGTGGCGCACCATGGAGACGTGCGCCACTATTAGTTTTGGGTGGGAGCCGGCCTCCTGCCAGGAATTAGTAATGGCGCACCACAAACAAGGTGCGCCACTACTACATTTGTAACAGTGGCCCACCATTTTGTGGTGCGCCACTGCTAAGTAGTAGTGGCGCACGGCCATCATGGTGCGCCACTGAAGTCAACCTTACGGCTAGGCCTTTTCCTAGTAGTGCTATGGGGCTAGCACAACTCCAACCTAGCCTTCATAGGAGCTAATCTTCAACAGATCCCACAAGAGGAACCCTAACATCAATATCCACAAAGGACTAGGTGGGATTGGTGAAATCTTTCTTGGTGGAACTATAGATTGGGAGCTCCTCCACCACTCCTCAGAATTTGGGCTTGATTGGATGGATGGGGAGGGAGATCCTCAAGGATTTGAGCTCAGCAACAATGGAGGAGAGAGAGAAAAGACTTGATTCGAGTTGGGGAAGAAGACCCCCTTTTATAGGGGTCCACGAATCCAATCGTTATCCACAGGTTCCGCTCAACCGGTAATACCGCTTGTGGAAGCGGTACTACCGCCTTTCGTCAAGCACATGCCTTTTGCGAGGTACACGTGGAGCTCAACCGATACTACCGGTTGGTACCGGCATGGTCACTGTGAGCCCTCAACCCCTTGCTTGGTACCATTGCGGCACTAGGCGAGGACTACCACCCTGGTTGCATGACCGGTACCATGCCGCTACTAGAGCGGTACTACTACGTTTCACCATTTCTGGTGACTCAAGCGGTAGTTCTGGTTATGGTACCGTCAAGGTACCGGCATGCTCTCTGCAAGAATTTGCCAAAAGGCGGTACCATCAGCGGTACCTCGACTGGTACCGGTCCCGAAAGGGAGCGGTAGTACAGCCGTGTGGTTCCAGCTGACGTGTACCTGGTGCTGAGGGCGGTAGTGGTACTACCGCATTCGGTAGCGGTACTACCACACTCAGCACTGGTACTACCGGTTTTGTTGAACCCCGTTTTCTTTTATTTTCCTCTCCAACCACGTCGCCTCGCGACACACACACAAAACCAGAAAACCTATCGACTACTCTTGAGTCTTCCAATCCTGAGGTGTTCCGCGAGGACACCGTGCACCTGCAAATCTTTCAAGGCAACTATGCACATGGTGAAATATATTTGAGTGTTGTTATCAAACACACAAAACACTCATGTAGATATCTTGTTCTTTCAATCTCCCCCTTTTTGATGTTTGATGACAACACAAGAATTTGCAATATAGCACAAGATATTATGATGAGATTTTAGATTTGCAAAATATAGACAAAGCTCCCCGTAGATGTGTGCATAGTTGGAATATGCATTTGAATACAAATGCACATAATCCTAGGAGCACAAGTCCCCCTAGATTTTACAAACCAAGTGTAACGGCCCCGGATATACCCCTATTAGATTTGTCTGTTCTTTTCATTTTGTGCATCATCATGACATCATGCATCATATCATCCATGGTTTCACTAAATAAATTATTTTATAAAGCCTAGATATTTTGTTTTCCTCTCATATGGTTTATATAGTAAACTCTCCTCTTTTCTTTTCTCTATCTAAACCCTAACCCCAAAACTATCTAACAAATAAACTTATTTTTAAATGTTTCAATGTTAAAAATAAAGTGGTGCTGTTTTGGTTTGGTTTCAATTTGATTTTCAAAACAGTTTTAAAATAAAAAGAGAAAAAGAAAACCCCTCTACCCCTAGCCCTCTCCTTTCTCTCTCAAGCCCAGCACCAGAGCCCACCCGGGCCTCTTTCTTCCTTTCTCTTCTTCCACCATCCGGCCTAGTCACCACAAGCCCACCTCTTTCCAGCCCATCGCACCGGCTCATACCCCTTCGGAGAAAAATATCCCCATCCTCGTCACGCGCAGCGACACCGACGGGAGCACGAGCTCGCCGTGCTCGTTCTTCCCATCCCTTCCGCGTGGTCCTACCCCTATCGCTCGCTCACCTCCTCCCTCCCTTCCCTCTGCTTTATACCTGGACCGCACCTCTCTTTTCCCCTTGGCCACGACTCTACTTCTCGCTTTCTTCTTCTTCTGCAAGCAAACGAACAGAGAGAAAACCCCAACGCTTTCCGGCGCTCAGTTCGCCGTCGATCCGCCAACTCCGGCCACCCCCAGATGATCTGAGGCCACCGTCGGCTTCGCCTCGCCTTCCTCGTTCGCCTGGTGGCCTCAATTCGAGCCGGGAGCTGCTACATCAACGTCAAGCTCATCGTTCCCCAACTCTGGCCGCAGCATTGTCGACGACGATGGCGTCGCCGTCCGTCTCCCCCTGCCCTCACCGACGCCACCATCGGCTTCCTGGTAACTCCCTCCACCTCATGGACCTCTGCTTCTTCCTCTCCCCTTCCTCCTGCTCCTTACCGACGTCGACGTCCTCCGTTTCCGCCGCAGACCTCGACGCCGGCGTTGCTCCGACAACCCCCTCTCGATGGCGCCGCCACCTTCTGTTCCGCACCAGCGAGGCGTTTCCAGCGCGCCAAGTCTCGCAACCTGGGGCACCCTATCTCGCCCGCGCGCGCCATGCCGGTCCGTGGTGGTCACCGCCGTGCCTGGAACGTGCACGGCATCCTCGCGTCGCCCAAGCTTCTCCACGCTGGCAGCCACCTCACCCCGTGGGGCCCCTTCGTCAGTGACCGCGGGTCAAACCCCGTTCGGTGAGAATAACCTCCAGATCCAGATATGTTCCCTTTTCTCACTTAGCCCCCTGCAGCTTCTATGTTCTCAACCCGCGGCCCCTGGCGCGGATGCTTCTCTGCATAACCCCCTGCATATATTCAAAAGTAACCCGGGGTCCTTCCCACGTTCTGTATATGTTTTCTGGGTCCTTTTCTAATTAAAATAAAACATGTTTACCTATTTTAAATAATAAAAACTAAACTGCTAATAACTTTTATTTTGTAACTCTTTTGAAAATGTTTTCTGTATGAATATTGATCAGAAAAATATGAGGAACATGAATATGCCATCCATTCATCTGTTTGCATCTCGCGTCATGACGCGCGTTGATAGTTGTGCATGTTCACCCCACATATATGCAGAGTATTTCGGATATCCAACAAGGATTTCCCCGCTCCGTTTAATATTGAAGTAGCGCACCCCTGCCATGATATGCCATGCTAACCAACACTTAACTTTGTCGGTAGAAATGCAACGTCAACCCTAATTGATTGTCCGGGGTTCTAATCCCGCTTAATTGGATAATTGCATCGCATCATCTTTGCCATGTGATACGTCTCCAACGAATTCATAATTTCTGATGTTCCATGCTTGTTTTATGACAATACTTACATGTTTTGCTTGCACTTTCTGATGATTTTATGCGTTTTTCGGAACTAACCTATTAACAAGATGCCACAGTGCCAGTTCCTGTTTTCTGCTGTTTTTGGTTCCGTAAAGGCTGTTCGGGCAATATTCTCGGAATTCGACGAAACGAAGACCAAACATCCTATTTTTCCCGGGAGGCTCCAGAACACCGAAGGGGAGTCGGAGGAGAGCCAGGGGGCCACCACACATGTGGGCCGCGCGGGCCACACCTTGGCCGCGCCGGCCTGCTGTGGGGCCACCCTGTCGTCCCTCCTGCGCCGCCTCTTCGCCTATTTAAGCCCTTTCGACCTAAAAACGCAGTACCTTTTGACGAAACTCCAGAAAGACTCCATGGGCGCCGCCACCATCGCGAAACTCCAATTCGGGGGACAGAAGTCTCTGTTCCGGCACCCTGCCGGACGGGGAAGTGCCCCGGAAGCCATCTCCATCAACGCCATCGCCTCCATCATGCTCCGTGAGTAGTTCCCCCATGGACTACGGGTTCTAGCTGTAGCTAGTTGGTATCATCTCTCCCATGTACTTCAATACAATGATCTCATGAGCTGCCTTACATGATTGAGATTCATCTGATGTAATCGGTGTTGTGTTTGTCGGGATCCGATGGATTGTTACGTTATGATTGTCTATCTACAAAGTTTATGAAGTTATTGTTGCTGTAATCTTGTTGTGTTTAATGCTTGTCACTAGGGCCCGAGTGGCATGATCTTAGATTTGAGCTCTATACTTATTGCTTAGATTGTATCAACAAGTTGTATGCACATGTCTATGTCCGGAACCAAAGGCCCCAAAGTGACAGAAATTGGGACAACTGGAGGGAAAGGCTTAGATATGAGGATCACATGTTTTCACGGAGTGTTAATGCTTTGCTCCGGTGCTCTATTAAAAGGAGTGCCTTAATTTCCAGTAGATTCCCTAGAGGCCCGGCTGGTAGGACAAAAGATGTTGTACAAGTTTCTCATTGCGAGCACGTATGACTATATATGGAAAACATGCCTACATGATTAATGATCTTGATGTTCTGTCTTAATGCTATTTCAATCCTATAAATTGCCCGACTGTAATTTGTTCACCCAACACTTGTTATTGGAGAGTTGCCACTAGTGTAGATAGCTGGGAACCCCGGTCCATCTTTCATCATCATATACTCGTTCTACATGTCATTGGAAGTAGTATCAACTATCTTCCGGTGCCATTGCTCCCGTGTTACTATTACTCGCTGCCGTGTTACTCGTTACTACTCGCTCTCATATCACCGCTACTTTCACATCACCCCTGTTACTAGTGCTTTTCCAGGTGCAGCTGAATTGACAACTCGGTTGTTAAGGCTTATAAGTATTCTTTACCTCCCCTTGTGTCGAATCAATAAATTTGGGTTTTACTTCCCTCGAAGACTGCCGCGATCCCCTATACTTGTGGGTTATCAAGACTCGTTTTCACGGCGCCGTTGCCGGGGAGGCATAGCTCTACTCATAAGTTCACCTGGGGAGTACACTCTACCTCTCTCTCTGTTTTTGTTTTATTTTTTTTTGTTTTGCTTAGTTTACTTTTGTTTAGTTTATTTGTGCTTAGTTTATTTATGTCTAGTTTTATTTTGCTTAGTTTACTTTTGTCTAGTTTATCTTTGTCTTGTTTTATTTTCCTCATATACCTGAAAATCCATAAAAATTTGAAAAATCGAAAAATTAAAAACTGCTATTATGGGAGAACCTACAACCTACTTGGAGCTTATAGAATATTATCATAATTATAGAGAATCAAGAGCGGGAAAAGTGATGAGTGCTGTGATAGAAAAATTGAATACAATTGCTAAAATCTTGCTTAAACGCCATGATATAAACTGTTGCTCTCAACAGGACACTAAACATCTTAAATTTCAATGTGGCTTTATTGAGGAATTTTCAATTAAGAACTATAATCGGAATAGCTATATTCATTTTGGGTTTGAAGAGGTAGAACAATTTGTCATATTTATGGGAGCCTCTGAGATAGAATCCTTCATGGTTAAAAATTATGAAACTTGTGTTGTTTGTAAGGACCTTAAAGATTATGTCTCTTCTATCCTTAATTTTTGCAATGAAAGTTACACCGATAATCCTTATATCATTGATTATAAAGAGAGACTCATTAATGCACAAGAATGCACTCACAATTTGCAGGGACCTGTGGAAGAAGAAATTGATGAACCTGAAAGCTCATTGGATGAAGCTCATTGGATGAAAAAGAAGAGGAGAGTGATGAACAAAAGGAGGAAGAATGGATTAGCTACCCATGCCAACCTTCTAATGAGAGTAACTCTTTATCTCTTACACTATTTGATTTTCCTCCATGCTTACCGAAAGAGGTTGAATGTTATGTTCCTGTGGATTCTCTTGAAATATTCCCTATGAGTAAAACTTGTGAGAATAATTATGCTACTGTTATCTATGATAACCCATGCTACTTTGATAAATCTTATGATAATGCTTTGTTTGTGCCTGATGTCGAAATGCATGGTACTAAAGAATTTTGCGTAGCAAATGTTTATCATAAAGCTCTTGATGATGGTCCTATGTTACTTGATAATATTAATTGTACTACTAATGAAAATGGGATTGGAGAGTTTTTGACATTATCTATGAGTCCTATATCTCTTGAGATTGATCAACCATCTTGTTATATTATTGATTAAAGTGTGTTTGAAAGTTTTAATCACACTATTTCTGAGCTTGATAAAAATTATGTGTTTATGGATCATGAAAAGCATGCTATATGTGATAGTTATATTATTGAGTTTGTTCATGAAGCTACTGAAAATTATTATGAGAGAGGAAAATATAGTTGTAGAAATTTTCATGGTGCTAAAACACCTCTCTATATACTTAAAATTTTGAAGTTACTCTTGTTTTATCTTCTTATGCTTGTCACTTTTTCTTCATGAATTTATTTGTGTACAAGATTCCTATGCATAGGAAGTGGGTTAGACTTAAATGTGTTTTGAATTTGCTTTTTGATGCTCTCTTTTGCTCCAACTCTTATTTCTTGCGAGTACATTATTAAAACTGCTGAGCCCATCTTAATGGCTATAAAGAAAGAACTTCTTGGGAGATAACCCATGTGTTTATTTTGCTACTGTTTTGTTGTGTCTTGGAAGTTGTTACTACTGTAGCAACCTCTCCTTATCTTAATTTTGTTGCATTGTTGTGCCAAGTAAAGTCTTTGATAGTACGGTTCATACTAGATTTGGATTACTGCGCAGAAACAGATTTCTTGCTGTCACGAATCTGGGCCTAATTCTCTGTAGGTAACTCAGAAAATTATGCAAATTTACGTGAGTGATCCTCAGATATGTACGAAACTTTCATTCAATTTGGGCATTTTCATCTGAGCAAGTCTGGTGCCTCAATAAAATTCGTCTTTACGGACTGTTCTGTTTTGACAGATTCTGCCTTTTATTTCGCATTGCTTCTTTCGCTGTGTTGGGTGGATTTCTTTGTTCCATTACCTTCCAGTAGCTTTGGGAAATGTCCAGAAGTGTTAAGAATGATTGTGTCACTTCTGAACATGTGAATTTTTGATTATGCACTAATCCTCTAATGAGTTTGTTTCGAGTTTGGTGTGGAGGAAGTTTTCAAGGGTCAAGAGAGGAGGATGATATATGATCAAGAAGAGTGAAAAGTCTAAGCTTGGGGATACCCCCGTGGTTCATCCTTGCATATTTCAAGGAGACTCAAGCGTCTAAGCTTGGGGATGCCCAAGGCATCCCCTTCTTCATCAACTTATCAGGTTTCTTCTATTAAAACTATATTTTTATTCGGTCACATCTTATGTGCTTTACTTGGAGCGTCTATGTGCTTTTATTTTTGTTTTTGTTTGAATAAGATCGGATCCTAGCAATCCTTGTTTGGGAGAGAGACACGCTCCGCTTTTTCATATGAACACTTGTTCTTCGTTTTACTTTTAATGTTCAATGATAAAAGTTGGAAGCTACATCACTTATGGTTATTTGGTTGGAAACAGAAAATGCCTCATCATGTCTTGAATAATTTGACACTTGGAAATTGTTTTGAGCTCTCAAGTAGATCATTATTAAGTTTTTTCATGTAGTTTAAACCTATTAGTGGAGAACTACCGTAGAGCTTGTTGAAATTGGTTTGCATGATTGGTCTCTCTTAAGGTCTAGATATTTTCTGGTAAAAGTGTTTGAGCAACAAGGAAGACAGTGTAGAGTATTATAATGCTTGCAATATGTTCTTATGTAAGTTTTGCTGTACCAGTTCATACTTGTGTTTGCTTCAAACAACCTTGCTAGCCAAAGCCTTGTACTGAGAGGAAATGCTTCTCGTGCATCCAAAACCTTGAGCCAAAACCTATGCCATTTGTGTCCACCATACCTACCTACCACATGGTATTTTTCTGCCATTCCAAGTAAATACTTCATGTGCTACCTTTAAACAATTCAAAACTTTATTACTCCTTATTTGTGTCAATGTTTTATAGCTCATGAGGAAGTATGTGGAGTTTTATCTTTCAATCTTGTTGGGCAGCTTTCACCAATGGACTAGTGGCTTCATCCGCTTATCCAATAATTTTGCAAAAAGAGCTGGCAATGGGGTTCCCAGCCCCAATTAATTAACTTTCATTAATAATTCTCTTCACATGTTTTGCTCTGATTCATCAGTAAGCAACTTAATTTTGCAAATAGACACTCCTTCATGGTATGTGAATGTTGGAAGGCACCCGAGGATTCGGTTAGCCATGGCTTGTGTAAGCAAAAGGTTGGGAGGAGTGTCAACCATAAAACTAAAACTAAAATACATGTGTAAACAAAAGAGAAGAGGGATGATCTACCTTGCTGGTGGAGATAACGTCCTTCATGGGAGCCGCTCTTTGAAAGTCTGTTTGATGAGGTAGTTAGAGTGCCCACTACCATTCGTTGACAACAACAAACACCTCTCAAAACTTTACTTTTATACTCTCTATATGATTTCAAAACTTAAAAAGCTCTAGCACATGATTTAATCCCTGCTTCCCTCTGCAAAGGGCCTTTCTTTTACTTTATGTTGAGTCAGTTTACCTACTTCCTTCCATCTTAGAAGCAAACACTTGTGTCAACTGTGCATTGATTCTTACATACTTGCTTGTTTGCACTTATTATATTACTTTATGTTGAAAATTATCCATGAGATATGCATGTTGAAAGTTGAAAGCAACTGCTGAAACTTAAATCTTCCTTTGTGTTGCTTCGATGCCTTTACTTTGAATCTATTGCTTTATGAGTTAACTCTTGTGCAAGGCTTTCGATGCTTGTCTTGAAAGTACTCTTCATGAAAAGTTTTGCTATATGTTATCTATTTGTTAGCAACTATAGATCATTGCCTTGAGTCACTTCATTCATCTCATATGCTTTGTAATAGTATGATCAAGGTTATGTAAGTAGCATGTCACTACAGAAATTATTCTTTTTATCGTTTACCTACTCGAGGACGAGTAGGAACTAAGCTTGGGGATGCTGATACGTCTCCAACGTATCCATAATTTCTGATGTTCCATGCTTGTTTTATGACAATACTTACATGTTTTACTTGCACTTTATGATGATTTTATGCGTTTTTCGGAACTAACCTATTAACAAGTTGCCACAGTGCCAGTTCCTGTTTTCTGCTGTTTTTGGTTCCAGAAAGGCTGTTCGGGCAATATTCTCGGAATTCGACGAAACGAAGACCAAACATCCTATTTTTCCCGGGAGGCTCCAGAACACCGAAGGGGAGTCGGAGGAGAGCCAGGGGGCCACCACACATGTGGGCCGCGCGGGCCACACCTTGGCCGCGCCGGCCTGCTGTGGGGCCACCCTGTCGTCCCTCCTGCGCCGCCTCTTCGCCTATTTAAGCCCTTTCGACCTAAAAACGCAGTACCTTTTGACGAAACTCCAGAAAGACTCCAGGGGCGCCGCCACCATCGCGAAACTCCAATTCGGGGACGAAGTCTCTGTTTCGGCACCCTGCCGGGGCGGGGAAGTGCCCCCGGAAGCCATCTCCATCAACGCCATCGCCTCCATCATGCTCCGTGAGTAGTTCCCCCATGGACTACGAGTTCTAGCTGTAGCTAGTTGGTATCATCTCTCCCATGTACTTCAATACAATGATCTCATGAGCTGCCTTACATGATTGAGATTCATCTGATGTAATCGGTGTTGTGTTTGTCGGGATCTGATGAATTGTTACGTTATGATTGTCTATCTACAAAGTTTATGAAGTTATTGTTGATGTAATCTTGTTGTGTTTAATGCTTGTCACTAGGGCCCGAGTGGCATGATCTTAGATTTGAGCTCTATACTTATTGCTTAGATTGTATCTACAAGTTGTATGCACATGTCTATGTCCGGAACCAAAGGCCCCAAAGTGACAGAAATTGGGACAACTGGAGGGAAAGGCTTAGATATGAGGATCACATGTTTTCACGGAGTGTTAATGCTTTGCTCCGGTGCTCTATTAAAAGGAGTGCCTTAATTTCCAGTAGATTCCCTAGAGGCCCGGCTGGTAGGACAAAAGATGTTGTACAAGTTTCTCATTGCGAGCACGTATGACTATATATGGAAAACATGCCTACATGATTAATGATCTTGATGTTCTGTCTTAATGCTATTTCAATCCTATAAATTGCCCGACTGTAATTTGTTCACCCAACACTTGTTATTGGAGAGTTGCCACTAGTGTAGATAGCTGGGAACCCCGGTCCATCTTTCATCATCATATACTCGTTCTACATGTCATTGGAAGTAGTATCAACTATCTTCTGGGTGCCATTGCTCCCGTGTTACTATTACTCGCTCTCATATCACCGTTACTACTGCTCTCATATCACCGTTACTTTCACATCACCCCCGTTACTAGTGCTTTTCCAGGTGCAGCTGAATTGACAACTCAGTTGTTAAGGCTTATAAGTATTCTTTACCTCCCCTTGTGTCGAATCAATAAATTTGGGTTTTACTTCCCTCGAAGACTGCCGCGATCCCCTATACTTGTGGTTTATCACCATGTCATGCATAACATCGTGATCATGCTAGATCTTCTTCATCCGTAGTAGTAAGACTTGCACGCGTTCTGTGTTCCAGCATTTGCTTCTTCCCGGATAGGATCACGAAGTGGTGCGGTGAGATACGCCAAGTTCTCCGGATGTTCCTCGGCAAGCTTTAACAGGCAAGCATTTCCCCTATACTCCTGTCCCTGCAGGAGTCGCTCACCTATTTTATTTTGCCTTCTCCCTCATGCTATCCTTAAGTTGCGTTCTTGTCACGTGTCCTTTCCACTTGTTACCTCAAGCAGCCCATATTGCCACCATCACCTCCCACGGCTATTGTTTGGTTATCGAGTCTGCCTTGCGAGTCGTAGTGCATGCTAGTGTTGTTTTATCTCGTTACCATTACTGCTATCTTATCGGGTTGTATGTTGGGAAGAATCATGGTTACTTTAGTTGTTGACATTTGTTTAGCGGAGGCATCGGTGTGTCAGCTGATCGTTTTATGACGGCTCACTTGTGTTTCCTAAATATCTTAGGATCCCGAGTTCTTGTTATCTGTTCCGATACTGAGCGCTCTAACCACACGTGGGTATGCTTACCGGGTCTCCCCTTGACCACTGCCAGAATCTACAACTTTGTCCAGTGGCCACAATTAGTTTGAATGTTTGTTTGTTTCTCTCGGGCATGCAAGCTTGTTTCTTTGTGGTCAGATGATATGATATTACTTCTGGGGAAGCCATGTTGCCTTGTAACCCCGTTGTCTCTTGCACGTCCGTAGGTGCGGCATGTATTGTTAAGAGGTCATCCTCTAGTGGGCTCTGATCCTCTTAGCCGTTCTCGCAACAGCTAGGTCGAGTCACGTCGTGTCGGAGGGCGTCTCTGAATCGATATCGTGCGGATTTCGGCGGGATCGCTGGAATCCTCATGGTACCGGTTCCGGGGCGTCACAAGTTGGTATCAGAGCCTCAGGTTGACGGTACCCCACTAGTCCAGCCTGTAGGATAACCTTGCCAACGGACGTTGTTGTGTCTAGTGTCAAACCTATTTTCTAAAACTCGTTGGATAGTTCTGATTAGCTCTGATTTTTCTCCTTATCTATATTATTTCTCCTCTTATCTTGGCGAGTTTTAAGTCTTCTCTCTTATCTGAGTTTTTCCGAGGCATAGGCTTCCACGTGGGTTGGACGATCTTTGCCCCTCACCTATTAGGTCCGATCTTCAGAGGTCTCGACAGAAATGCATCATCAACAGCGGAACAACGACTTCTTGTTAGTGGTGTCGCCCGATAAGCATGGAGCAAGAATTCTTGTTAGTTGTGTCGAGAAGATCAACACTTCGCCAGAAGAAGGTTCCACCTCGAGGTCGGGTGATTGTCAACATGGTATAAGAAGACTCGATAGTTTAACCAACTCCGCATTAGGTTGGCGTGGAACCTCGGGGCGAGGTTCCTTGTTAGTGGTGTCGATTGTAACGGCCCCGGATATACCCCTATTAGATTTGTTTGTTCTTTTCGTTTTGTGCATCATCTTGACATCATGCATCATATCATCCATGGTTTCACTAAATAAATTATTTTGTAAAGCCTAGATATTTTGTTTTCCTCTCATATGGTTTATATAGTAAAGTCTCCTCTTTTATTTTCTCTATCTAAACCCTAACCCCAAAACTATCTAACAAATAAACTTATTTTTAAATGTTTCAATGTTAAAAATAAAGTGGTGTTGTTTTGGTTTGGTTTCAATTTGATTTTCAAAACAGTTTTAAAATAAAAAGAGAAAAAGAAAACCCCTCTACCCCTGGCCCTCTCCTTTCTCTCTCAAGCCCAGCACCAGAGCCCACCCGGGCCTCTTTCTTCCTTTCTCTTCTTTCACCATCCGGCCTAGTCACCACCAGCCCACCTCTTTCTAGCCCGTCGCACCGGCCCATACCCCTTCGGAGAAAAATATCCCCATCCTCGTCACGCGCAGCGACACCGACGGGAGCACGAGCTCGCCGTGCTCGTTCTTCCCATCCCTTCCGCGTGGTCCTACCCCTATCGCTCGCTCACCTCCTCCCTCCCTTCCCTCTGCTTTATACCTGGACCGCACCTCTCTTTTCCCCTTGGCCACGACTCTACTTCTCGCTTTCTTCTTCTTCTGCAAGCAAACGAACGGAGAGAAAACCCCAACGCTGTCCGGCGCTCAGTTCGCCGTCGATCCGCCAACTCCGGCCACCCCCAGATGATCTGAGGCCACCGTCGGCTTCGCCTCGCCTTCCTCGTTCGCCTGGTGGCCTCAATTCGAGCTGGGAGCTCCTACATCAACGTCAAGCTCCTCGTTCCCCAACTCTGGCCGCGGCATGTCGACGACGATGGCGTCGCCGTCCGTCTCCCCAGCCCTCACCGACGCCACCATCGGCTTCCTGGTAACTCCCTCCACCTCATGGACCTCTGCTTCTTCCTCTCCCCTTCCTCTTACCGACGTCGACGTCCTCCATTTCCGCCGCAGACCTCGACGCCGGCGTTGCTCCGACGACCCCCTCTCGACGGCGCCGCCACCTTCTGGTCCGCACCAGCGAGGCGTTTCCAGCGCGCCAAGTCTCGCAACCTGGGGCACCCTATCTCGCCCGCGCGCGCCATGCCGGTCCGTGGTGGTCACCGCCGTGCCTGGAACGCGCACGGCATCCTCGCGTCGCCCAAGCTTCTCCACGCTGGCAGCCACCTCACCCTGTGGGGCCCCTTCGTCAGTGACCGCGGGTCAAACCCCGTTCGGTGAGAATAACCTCCAGATCCAGATATGTTCCCTTTTCTCACTTAGCCCCCTGCATCTTCTATGTTCTTAACCCGCGGCCCCTGGCGCGGATGCTTCTCTGCATAACCCCCTGCATATATTCAAAAGTAACCCGGGGTCCTTCCCACGTTCTGTATATGTTTTCTGGGTCCTTTTCTAACTAAAATAAAACCTGTTTACCTATTTTAAATAATAAAAACTAAACTGCTAATAACTTTTATTTTGTAACTCTTTTGAAAATGTTTTCTATATGAATATTGATCAGAAAAATATGAGGAACATGAATATGCCATCCATTCATCTGTTTGCATCTCGCATCATGACGCGCTTGGATAGTTGTGCATGTTCACCCCACATATATGCAGAGTATTTCGGATATCCAACAAGGATTTCCCCGCTCCGTTTAATATTGAAGTAGCGCACCCCTGCCATGATATGCCATGCTAACCAACACTTAACTTTGTCGGTAGAAATGCAACTTCAACCCTAATTGATTGTCCGGGGTTCTAATCCCGCTTAATTGGATAATTGCATCGCATCATCTTTGACATGTCATGCATAACATCGTGATCATGCTGGATCTTCTTCATCCGTAGTAGTAAGACTTGCATGCGTTCTGTGTTGCAGCATTTGCTTCTTCCCGGATAGGATCACGAAGTGGTGCGGTGAGATACGCCAAGTTCTCCGGATGTTCCTCGGCAAGCTTTAACAGGCAAGCATTTCCCCTATACTCCTGTCCCTGCAGGAGTCGCTCACCTATGTTATTTTGCCTTCTCCCTCATGCTATCCTTAAGTTGCGTTCTTGTCACGTGTCCTTTCCACTTGTTAGCTCAAGCAGCTCATATTGCCACCATCACCTCCCACGGCTATTGTTTGGTTATCGAGTCTGCCTTGCGAGTCGTAGTGCATGCTAGTGTTGTTTTATCTCGTTACCGTTACTGCTATCTTATCGGGTTGTATGCTGGGAAGAATCATGGTTACTTTAGTTGTTGACATTTGTTTAGCGGAGGCATCGGTGGGTCAGCTGATCGTTTTATGACGGCTCACTTGTGTTTCCTAAATATCTTAGGATCCCGAGTTCTTGTTATCTGTTCCGAGACTGAGCGCTCTAACCACACGTGGGTATGCTTAACGGGTCTCCCCTTGACCACTGCCGGAATCTAAAACTTTGTCCAGTGGCCACAATTAGTTTGAATGTTTGTTTGTTTCTCTTGGGCGTGCAAGCTTGTTTCTTTGTGGTCAGATGATATGATATTACTTCTGGGGAAGCCATGTTGCCTTGTAACCCCGTTGTCTCTTGCACGTCCGTAGGTGCGGCACGTATTGTTAAGAGGTCATCCTCTAGTGGGCTCTGATCCTCTTAGCCGTTCTCGCAACAGCTAGGTCCGCGTCAGAGTTCCGATCGGGCTCTGAAACGGGTTAACTTAGTTAGGTGGCTTCCTGGACATTGTTGTGGTGAAGGAGAGTGCGAGTCGTGATATCCACCTGTCGCAAGTGGGTTGAGCGTGCGTGTGGGCATATTTGGGCACCCCTGCAGGGTTACAATCTTATCGATAAGCCGCGTCCGCGGTTATGGACGACTTGGAGCTGTATGACTCGACCATAGACAACTTACACCTGTTGTTTCAATCATAATAATTTGTGTAGTAAGTTAGCACAACTTCAATAATAAATGGTTAAAACTTGACAACCGTGTGACTGCCTTTGTAAGTACCTCCTTGCGAGGGGGGAACACATCGGTTGGGTTATGTTTGCAGAGTATAGAACTGTTAGTTTATGTGCTCTCTCACCTTCTCTATTTAGACGAATGTTATAGAGTGTCTCTATAGGTTTTTAGCGCTTGCGCGCTGCCGCTTAACCCCACCATATTGCCTATGACGTTCCTCTTGCATCCTCTAAGTCCCCTGCGTGCCTCAAGTACAAAGGACGACTGGTTGACGAATGCTTATACGTCTTGAAGTCTTGTTAAGTACGAACCCGTACTTATTGCTGCTTCTACGGGATATAACCGGGCAGGTATGAAGATATGTTAATTCCTCTGGCATCACGTGTGTGATTTATCGCGCACGTCGTGTCGGAGGGCGTCTCTGAATCGATATCGTGCGGATTTCGGCGGGATCGCTGGAATCCTCATGGTACCGGTTCCGGGGCGTCACAAGTTGGTATCAGAGCCTCAGGTTGACGGTACCCCACTAGTCCAGCCTGTAGGATAACCTTGCCAACGGACGTTGTTGTGTCTAGTGTCAAACCTATTTTCTAAAACTCGTTGGATAGTTCTGATTAGCTCTGATTTTTCTCCTTATCTATATTCTTTCTCCTCTTATCTTGACGAGTTTTAAGTCTTCTCTCTTATCTGAGTTTTTCCGAGGCATAGGCTTCCACGTGGGTTGGACGATCTTTGCCCCTCACCTATTAGGTACGATCTTCAGAGGTCTCGACAGAAGTGCATCATCAACAGCGGAACAACGACTTCTTGTTAGTGGTGTCGCCCGATAAGCATGGAGAAAGAATTCTTGTTAGTGGTGTCGAGAAGATCAACACTTCGCCAGAAGAAGGTTCCACCTCGAGGTCGGGTGATTGTCAACATGGTATAAGAAGACTCGATAGTTTAACCAACTCCCCATTAGGTTGGCGTGGAACCTCGGGGCGAGGTTCCTTGTTAGTGGTGTCGATTGTAACGGCCCCGGATATACCCCTATTAGATTTGTCTGTTCTTTTCGTTTTGTGCATCATCTTGACATCATGCATCATATCATCCATGGTTTCACTAAATAAATTATTTTATAAAGCCTAGATATTTTGTTTTCCTCTCATATGGTTTATATAGTAAAGTCTCCTCTTTTCTTTTCTCTATCTAAACCCTAACCCCAAAACTATCTAACAAATAAACTTATTTTTAAATGTTTCAATGTTAAAAATAAAGTGGTGTTGTTTTGGTTTGGTTTCAATTTGATTTTCAAAACAGTTTTAAAATAAAAAGAGAAAAAAGAAAACCCCTCTACCCCTGGCCCTCTCCTTTCTCTCTCAAGCCCAGCACCAGAGCCCACCCGGGCCTCTTTCTTCCATTCTCTTCTTTCACCATCCGGCCTAGTCACCACCAGCCCACCTCTTTCCAGCCCATCGCACCGGCCCATACCCCTTCGGAGAAAAATATCCCCATCCTCGTCACGCGCAGCGACACCGACGGGAGCACGAGCTCGCCGTGCTTGTTCTTCCCATCCCTTCCGCGTGGTCCTAACCCTATTGCTCGCTCACCTCCTCCCCCCTTCCCTCTGCTTTATACCTGGACCGCACCTCTCTTTTCCCCTTGGCCACGACTCTACTTCTCGCTTTCTTCTTCTTCTGCAAGCAAACGAACGGAGAGAAAACCCCAACGCTTAACGGCTCTCAGTTCGCCGTCGATCCGCCAACTCCGGCCACCCCCGGATGATCTGAGGCCACCGTCGGCTTCGCCTCGCCTTCCTCATTCGCCTGGTGGCCTCAATTCGAGCCGGGAGCCCCTACATCAACGTCAAGCTCCTCGTTCCCCAACACTGGCCGCGGCATGTCGACGACGATGGCGTCGCCGTCCGTCTCCCCCTGCCCTCACCGACGCCACCATCAGGTTCCTGGTAACTCCCTCCACCTCCTGGACCTCTGCTTCTTCCTCTCCCCTTCCTCCTGCTCCTTACCGACGTCGACGTCCTCTGTTTCCGCCGCAGACCTCGACGCTGGCGTTGCTCTGACGACCCCCTCTCGACTGCGCCGCCACCTTCTGGTCCGCACCAGCGAGGCGTTTCCAGCGGGCCAAGTCTCGCAACCTGGGGCACCCTATCTCGCCCGCGCGCGCCATGCCGGTCCGTGGTGGTCACCGTCGTGCCTAGAACGCGCACGGCATCCTCGCGTCGCCCAAGCTTCTCCACGCTGGCAGCCACCTCACCGCGTGGGGCCCCTTCGTCAGTGACCGCGGGTCAAACCCCGTTCGGTGAGAATAACCTCCAGATCCAGATATGTTCCCTTTTCTCACTTAGCCCCCTGCAGCTTCTATGTTCTCAACCCGCGGCCCCTGGCGCGGATGCTTCTCTGCATAACCCCCTGCATATATTCAAAAGTAACCCGGGGTCCTTCCCCCGTTCTGTATATGTTTTCTGGGTCCTCTTCTAATTAAAATAAAACCTGTTTACCTATTTTAAATAATAAAAACTAAACTGCTAATAACTTTTATTTTGTAACTCTTTTGAAAATGTTTTCTATATGAATATTGATCAGAAAAATATGAGGAACATGAATATGCCATCCATTCATCTGTTTGCATCTTGCATCATGACGCGCGTTGATAGTTGTGCATGTTCACCCCACATATATGCAGAGTATTTCGGATATCCAACAAGGATTTCCCCGCTCTGTTTAATATTGAAGTAGCGCACCCCTGCCATGATATGCCATGCTAACCAACACTTAACTTTGTCAGTAGAAATGCAACTTCAACCCTAATTGATTGTCCGGGGTTCTAATACCGCTTAATTGGATAATTGCATCGCATCATCTTTGCCATGTCATGCATAACATCGTGATCATGCTGGATCTTCTTCATCCGTAGTAGTAAGATTTGCATGCGTTCTGTGTTCCATCATTTTCTTCTTCCCGGATAGGATCACGAAGTGGTGCGGTGAGATACGCCAAGTTCTTCGGATGTTCCTCGGCAAGCTTTAACAGGCAAGCATTTCCCCTATACTCCTGTCCCTTCAGGAGTCGCTCACCTACTTTATTTTGCCTTCTCCCTCATGCTATCCTTAAGTTGCGTTCTTGTCACGTGTCCTTTCCATTTGTTACCTCAAGCAGCCCATATTGCCACCATCACCTCCCATGGCTATTGTTTGGTTATCGAGTCTGCCTTGCGAGTCGTAGTGCATGCTAGTGTTGTTTTATCTCGTTACCGTTACTGCTATCTTATCGGGTTGTATGTTGGGAAGAATCATGGTTACTTTAGTTGTTGACATTTGTTTAGCGGAGGCATCGGTGGGTCAGCTGATCGTTTTATGACGGCTCACTTGTGTTTCCTAAATATCTTAGGACCTCGAGTTCTTGTTATCTGTTCCGAGACTGAGCGCTCTAACCACACGTGGGTATGCTTACCGGGTCTCCCCTTGACCACTGCCGGAATCTACAACTTTGTCCAGTGGCCACAATTAGTTTGAATGTTTGTTTGTTTCTCTCGGGCGTGCAAGCTTGTCACAATATGGTCAGATGATATGATATTACTTTTGGGGAAGCCATGTTGCCTTGTAACCCCATTGTCTCTTGCACGTCCGTAGGTGCGGCACGTATTGTTAAGAGGTCATCCTCTAGTGGGCTCTGATCCTCTTAGCCGTTCTCGCAACAGCTAGGTCCGCGTCAGAGTTCCGATCGGGCTCTGAAACGGGTTAACTTAGTTAGGTGGCTTCCTGGACATTGTTGTGGTGAAGGAGAGTGCGAGTCGTGATATCCACCTGTCGCAAGTGGGTTGAGCGTGCGTGTGGGAACATTTGGGCACCCCTGCAGGGTTACAATCTTATCGATAAGCCGCGTCCGCGGTTATGGACGACTTGGAGCTGTATGACTCGACCATAGACAACTTACACCTGTTGTTTCAATCATAATAATTTGTGTAGTAAGTTAGCACAAATTCAATAATAAATGGTTAAACTTGACAACCGTGTGACTGCCTTTGTAAGTACCTCCTTGCTAGGGGGGAACACATCGGTTGGGTTATGTTTGCAGAGTATAGAACTATTAGTTTGTGCGCTCTCTCACCTTCTCTGTTTAGACGAATGTTATAGAGTGTCTCTATAGGTTTTTAGCGCTTGCGTGCTGCCGCTTAACCCCACCATATTTCCTATGACGTTCCTCTTGCGTCCTCTAAGTCCCCTGCGTGCCTCAAGTACAAAGGACGACTGGTTGACGAATGCTTATACGTCTTGAAGTCTTGTTAAGTACGAACCCGTACTTATTGCTGCTTCTACGGGATATAACCGGGCAGGTATGAAGATATGTTCGATGAAGACGACGTTAGCAAGGTTACCCTTCCGGCTTGGCACAGGCAGGGTTATGGACGCCACTGATTATCTTCAGGACTCTTAGTCCAATTTGTATCTTGTCTGTACTCGGACGTATTCGATCTTCTGTATGATTTGGATCTTTGTATTGTATATTTGTATCTGGACTCGTCGGAGTCGTTGTTGTAATATATGTATCTTGTGGGCTCTATTGTAATCCCGCTGTAATGTTACTGCTCGTGTTAATTCCTCTGGCATCACGTGTGTGATTTATCGCGCACGTCGTGTCGGAGGGCGTCTCTGAATCGATATCGTGCGGATTTCGGCGGGATCGCTGGAATCCTCATGGTACCGGTTCCGGGGCGTCACACCAAGCACATATGCAACCATGGATATATGACATAATATATATCATAGGCACAACTTGAGGCAACACAATTAGAGACAAGGAGTTTGGGTGCATGAATCATAACTTTGCCTTGAGAAAACTCAAAGTCCAATAACTTATGCCTCCATTGAGATGATATAGCTAATAGATATGAATACCAAAGTCCAACATAGGCACACCATAATAAGTAATATTACAAACCGGGAGGTCCACGAATAAAAGAGAGTCTCAAATACGAATAAAGTTCACGGTAACTAGGGATAAAAGTGATGCCAAGGCCGAAAAGACCAAAATGAAGCACCAAGCCCTTGGCATCCCCATGCAAATTCCCATTCCTAATAGAACAACTTCTCCCTCTTTGGCATCGGAACACCAAAAAGGGAGAAGAAGCATGCTAACGACCCAAGGGAGATCACTCATCATTTTCATCATCCTCGTCCTCGTTCTCCTCGTCCTCATCATCATCGTAGTCCTCATACTCCTCACCACTGTCTTCGTCTTCGTCTTCATCTTCCTCTTCATCATGACCTTGAGCTTGAGTCTGTTCGGGGATGGATTCCTCGGAGCTAGTCCACTTGTGCTTGGAATTACATTCCTCGGGAGGGGTGATGATGTTCTCGGAGTCATCGGAGACAGGGAGGTTCATGTGGAACATCATGGCCTTCTGGCATTGGCGGATCTTCTTGGTTTCCACATGCTCATAGTATATCAGGTCTTGGATGCCTTCCTTGAAGAAGGACCTCTTGAGGCGTGCGGTGAGCTTGGTAAACCAACCCTTGGTCTTGGAGGAAGGAGGCATGTAGTCGGAGTCATCACTATCGGTCGCTGATTGTTCCTCTTCATCATCGGGAGCACCGGGCCCAAACCTTTGCTTCGAGTGGGTCTTGACGGTGGGGCTGCGCACAAGGTGAGTAGTGAGGCGCCCACATTGAGTGAGTAGGTCACCCCACCCGGCTTGATCCCACTTGAGGAAAATAACCCGCATGATGTATGGAGCAAATGCAGGAAGATTACGAAGGAATGCACAATCACGCATCTCGTGCCATATGTAGTCCATGGAGTCCAATTGCTTGCTGCTGCCCTTGTTTTGCTGAGTAACACCAAGAGGTTTACTAGAAAGTCGTGGACTTCATCGTGATTTCCCTTCTTGGGGTTTACGGTGTTACGGAATACTCGGAGCATGATGTCATAAGTGGGATCGAGAAGCTCATAGGCACTCCTACAAACCGCCCTTCCGACGAGGTAGAGATTGATCCTTTTGTCCTTCTTCATGGGCTTGTGAGCGAGATGAACCCGGAAGACGTTGAAGTTGTTTGGGCGGCGAGTTGATAGCCAAGACCTTGTGCAAGCTCCTCCCAATTGGCCTTCATGAGGTGCTCCTTAGTCCTCCAAGTGAGAGAGCGGACGCCATTCTCATCAACATCGAATTGTACAGTGGCATAGAGTTGGCATATGACCTCTCTTGAGAATGGATGGTTGAAGTTCATCAATGGGACGATCCCCAATTCTTCACATATTGCCTTGGCTTATCCAAAGTACTCGGGATCGGGATCAAGCTTCTCCATGCTTAGAGACCATTGAGGACAACAACAAACTCCTTGGCCCCATAGATGTCATTGTAGATCCTCTCTTGGTTTTGATGATAGAAGTACAGGTTGGGGCACAAGCGGACATTCTTCTCAACCACATAAGGATTGACACCTCGAACTGCCAAGAATTGGTTCTTGGTCAATTGATCCATGATCTTAGTGGGTCCCATGGTGGTCTTCTTCTTGGCTGAGGCTACTGCTGCTCTTTGACACTTGGTGGTGCGAGGAGAGAGGACATCATCTTCTTCAATCTCGCTTTGACGGCGAGAGACGGGGAGGTTCCTCTTCTTGGGAGCACGTGGCTTTGAATCTGTGAAACAACAGAGGATGTAGAGGGAATGGGAGATAAGTGCACAAGCCCTGGAGGTGAAAATGATAAGACACTAACAAGCAACATCTGTGAAATTTGTGGAAAGCGGTAGTACCACTACCAGGTCCGGTAGTACCGGTCAAAAATGACCGGTAGTACCGCTCGAGCCCAGCACGCCTGGATCTGGTTTCGGTCCATGGCATTGTGGCACAAAACTTCACACAATGTGGCAAGCTAGTATCTACATACATGGAATAGCTTCTAGGATGAATCTCCACCAAAATCTCCAAGAACCCTAGCCTATTCATCTAGGGAATCTAAAAAACCCTAGAGAGGGATGATCGATCTCATACCGGAGGCCATGGTGGAGAAGAGGGTGGGGAAGCTTCTCCACGGAGGATATTTGGTCGGGGATGGCCGGAGGAGGAGATGGGGGCCAGTCTCCTCGGGGATCTTGAAGCCAGCAGCGGGTCTTGACTCGAGGTTGGTTGGAGGAAAAGAGTTGGACTGAGAGGTCCAGCCCGACCAGGTACCTTAAGTCAAAACCCGAAGTGGTATCACTGGTCACAAAAGCAGTAGTACCACTTCCGGCAACTAACCGGTATCTCGCGCGGTAGTACCGCTCTAAGGAAAAATTCTGGAGATGCTAGAACACTGCATCGAGGCGGTAGTACCGACCTGACCACCGGTAGTACCGGTCACCGAATTTTAAAAATCCCAGATTTTAAGTGGGGGCTTGTGCTTTTAGATGGAACAGTTTGACGAGGTAGCGAATGGCTTGGGATAGATGTTGTAACTGGTAAAGGTACTATCCATCCAAGTTTGCAAGAAATCAACAAGGAAGAGCCAAACTTGGATGAATCTCCCAAAAAAACACAGGAAAAAGAGGGCAAAAACCAAACGCAAAAGAAAGCAAGAGAAACGCAAAGAAAAACGAGAGAAACCAAAGAGAACACAAACTTCTCAAGGAGGAGGTTGGTGGCCTAGGCCACCGTGTCAGAGTATAATAGCGTGAATTCGTGTAGATATATCTAGGACTCACAACTAAGACTCGACATGAAGCTCATTAATCACTTGATTGACAAATAGAGTATGTTTTTGATTGCTTTGTGCATTATGGAGGGAGGGATAGCTCAATAGGTTTTAACGGCAGTCCCCCTATGTTCATGCGTGCTTTCCATCAAGACATTAGCTAAAGAGTGGTATGTACGCTCGACGGTCAAGCAGAGTTTGACGGATCTATGATATTAAGCTCATGCCTCAACTCGATGAATCTCTTCTTGTCCAAAGGCTTCATGAAGATGTCCGCCAATTGATCTCTAGTGCCAATCAAAGATAGAATAATATCGCCCCTAGCAATGTGATCCCGAATGAAATGATTTCATATCTCAATATTCTTCATCTTGCCATGGAGTACCGGATTGTAGGCGATCTTGATGGCGCTCTCATTGTCACATAAAAGTGGTACCTTGCTACACTCAAGTCCATAATCCCACAGGGTTTGCCCCATCCATAAAATTTGAGCGCAACTACTCGCCGCGGCAACATACTCGGCCTCCGTGGTAGATACGGAGACACAATTTTGCTTCTTCGAATACCAACACACCAAAGATCTCCCAAGGAAGTGACAAGCACCGGATCTAAACTTCCTATCAACCTTGTCACCCGCCCAATCTGAATCGGTGAATCCACACAATGAGAAGTCCGTGTCCTTCGGGTACCATAGTCCAAAGTTCGGGGTATCAACCAAATACTGGAAGATCCTCTTACCACCATAAGGTGGCTTTATTTCGGATTACTTGAAATCGTGCGCACATATCAACACTCAACATGATGTCCAGACGGGAAGCACATAGGTAGAGAAGCGAACCTATCATCGAGCGGTAGATCTTGTGATCCACCGCCTTGCCGTTTTTGTCGAGGGTGAGTTGACACTTCAAGTGCATGGGAGTCCTAATACCGTTGGCTCCATTCATATCAAAGTGCTTGAGCATATCTTGGAGGTATTTTCTTGATTGATGAAGGTGTCTTGACATAGTTGTTTGGTCTCAAACTCAAGAAAGTACTTGAGTTCCACCATCATCGACATCTCAAACCTATCGGTCATCAACTTAGCAAACTCATCATTAAACAAGGTGTTAGTAGACCCAAAAACGATGTCATCTACGTAGAGTTGGCATATGAAGAGCTCCCCATTGAACTTCTTAGTAAAAAGAGTGGGATTGATTTTCCCCATTTCAAAACCACAGTCTTCAAGTAGCTCATGTAGGTGCTCATACCAAGCTCTAGGAGCTGTTTGAGACCATACAGGGCCTTGTTGAGCTTCATGACGTGTTCCGGGAAGTGGGGGTCCTCGAACCCCGTGGGTTGCTTCACATATACCTCCTCATGTAGAGGACCATTTAGGAAAGCACTTTTCACGTCCATTTGTTGAAGCTTGAAACCATGGTGGGAGGCAAAGGATAAAAGGATACGTATCGACTCGAGACGAGCGACGGGTGCAAATGTCTCTCCATAGTCCACGGCTTCAATTTGTGAGTACCCTTGGGCCATCAATCTTGCTTTTTTGCGGATGACGATGCCATGTTCATCTTGCTTTTTCTTGAAGATCCATTTGGTGCCGATAGCATTGCGACAATGATCCGAACACTTCATGAGAATCCACACCTCATTCCTCTTGAAATTGTTGAGATCCTCTTGCATTGCTAGCAACCAACCGGGATCTTCAAGCGCATCGTAGACCTTGAGTGGTCCCACCATGGAGACAAAGTCATGGTGCTCGCAAAAGTTTGTTAGTTTCCTCCAGGTAGACACTTTGCTTGTTAGATCTCCGAGGATGTTGCGCAAGGAATGAGACCTAAGGCATAGTTTTCTTGTTGTCTTGTCTTCACATTGAGCGTTGTCCTTGGGAATAGATTCTTGAGAGGCCTCTTGATCTTCATAATGGTTTGGATCCTCCTCTTGACCATTATTGTTGTTGTCGGGGGCATCATCATCATCATCATCATGAGCGCCGGACGACCGAGGGGAGTTAGGGAATGTAGTAACCTGAGTGTTTGACCCCGAGACATCTGGTGTAGAACTTGAAGCTTGGCCTTGATCACTTGGTGGAGATTGCACGCATTTTTTTTCCTTCAACACATGCCCTACAAACACGATCCTTGCAAAAAGAAACATCTTATTTTAGTCCTAGAATGTGGACCCCCTTGTGGAGACTTTGCAAAGTCCTCATGTTGACATGGGCTAGTCGGCGATGCAATAGCCAACCCTTGTCACCTTTAGCGAATAGGAAAAGAGCGGATGAGGTTGTCTTTCTAGAGAAGTCGACAACATACAACCCACTCTCCACGTATCCGACAAAGGCTACACAAAATGTACGTGTTGCTCCACAAGGGGACCACCATGTGTTCATCGAAAAAGGTACAAAGACCCATACGAGCTTCCCCTTGAGCAAGAAGATTCCTTAAAGGAGTGCTTCCCTTGAGCAAGGATCAGGTTTGTTGCAATCATGAAGAAGAGATCGCGGCATTATAGAGGCACAAGCGTTTGCTCTTGAAGATGAATTCCCTCCAAGAATATGCATTGAGAGAGCATTTTCGTTTCAACAAGGAGAAGGATATCCAAGTGTTTGATATCACTCATCCTTTTCTCGAGCATGAAGATGAAGTCAATCGTTTGAAGGACAAGATTGAGAGGCTCCAGATTCAAGCCATTTATTTGGAGGGTGTCCTAGAAGCAAAAGATGGAGCCAAGGAGGGCTCTTGCAATGAAGGAGATGTGGTGGTGTGGGCATTACCCTTCGGGTAACCAATGTTGTGATACCTCCTACGGCCCAACCAGGGGCCCATGAAGATCATCCACCGACCAAGGTGGACCGATACGTCGGTTCTGAAGAAAGATTCTTGATGGACAAGGCAAGAATACGAAGAACAAGGTAAGTTTAGGCATATAACTCTTTGTAAACTAGTCGAACTCGGACAGAACTCTCGGGACATGGCCTGCAATATAAGGGCCAGGAGAGGGTCTGCCGAGGGACATACAATCACCACAGCCATATTCACCGCAAGTCTAGAGATAAGTCATTAGAAATCTTACCCTCTCGACGAGATCTTAGTCATAGCCTTCGGCTACCCCATTGTAACCCAATTTATTCGATAATCAAGATCAGACAAGCAGGAAGTAAGGGTTTTACCTTATCGAGGGCCCCGAACCTGGGTAAATCTCTCTCCCTGTCTATTTGGTATCCGAGGTCAAGTGTCAGCCTGCAGGATTCCGTCAACCCTAAGCCCCAAAAGCTGGGAATTACCGAGGAGCACCCTCATCAATTGGCGCCGTCTGTGGGAAACCTGTTGGTACAAGGCATGCCATCGGCAGCTCCGGTCACATCAGCAACGTTCGTGCTGACTTCACCAGCACCTTCAAGCGCAAGAAATTCGGTTCGTTGCGGGTCCTTCGAGTTCACTCCATGCGCTGAAGCATCGCGTCCGATCCCTTCGGGGTTGCGTAGTGATAACCCACAACTATAGGGGATCGCAACAGTCTTCGAGGGAAGTAAAACCCAAATTTATATATTCGACAGAAGGGGAGACAAAGAATACTTATAAGACTTAACAACTGTGTTGTCAATTCAGATGCACCTGGAAAAGCACTAGTAACAGGGGTGATGTGAAAGAAGCAGTAATATGAGAGCAATAGTAACAGTAACACAACAGCAGTAGCAGTAACACAGAGGCAATGGCACTAGAAAATAGTTGATACTACTTCTAATGGCATATAGGACCGAGTGAGTATTTGATGATGAAAGATGGACCGGGGTTCCCAGCTATCTACACTAGTGGTAACTCTCCAATAACAAGTGTTGGGTGAACAAATTACAGTTGGGCAACTGACATAATTATTATAGCATTAAAACAGAACATCCAGTTTATTAATCATGTAGGCATGTTTTCCATATATAGTCATACGTGCTCGTAATGAGAAACTTGCATAACATCTTTTGTCCTACCAGCCGGTGGCAGCCGGGCCTCAAGGGAATCTACTGTTAATTAAGGTACTCCTTTTAATAGAGCAACGGAGCAAATCATTAACACTTGGTGAAAACATGTGATCCTCATATCTAAGCCATCCCCTCCAGTTATCCCAGTTGCTGTCACTCTGGGGCCTCGGGTTCCGGACATAGACATGTGCAAACAACTTGTAGATACAATCTAAGCAATAATTATAGAGCTTAAATCTAAGATCATGCCACTCGTGCACTAGTGACAAGCATTAAACACAACAAGATTGCAGCAACAATAACTTCACAAACTTTATAGATAGACTGATTATAATGTAACAATTCATCGGATCCCAACAAACACAACACCGATTACATCAGATGGATCTCAATCATGTAAGGCAGCTCATGAGATCATTGTATTGAAGTACATGGGAGAGAGAGTACCAACTAGTTACTGCTAGAACCCGTAGTCCATGGGGGAACTACTCACGGAGCATAATGGAGGCGGTGGCGTCGATGGAGAAGGCTCCGGGGGTCGATCCCCGTCCCGGCAGGGTGCCGAAACAGGAACTTCTGACCCCCGAAACTAGGTTTCGCGATGGCGGCGGCGCTCCGGGAGTCTTTCTGGAGTATGATAGATATATCTCGGGTTTTCGCGTCGTGGGGAACAAATAGGCAAAGGGGCGATGTCGGTGGAGTCCCGAGGTGGGCTCCCCACACGCCGGCGCGCCTATGGGCCCGGCCGCGCGGCTGCATGGGGAGGAGGTCGTGGGCCTCCCCCGGGCTTTCCATTCTGGCTCCGTGTGTCCCTCAGAAAATAGGAGGTTTGGCTTTTGTTTCGTCGAATTCTGAGAATATTGCCCGAACAGCTTTCCTCGAACCAAAAACAGCAGAAAACAGGAACTGGCACTGTGGCATCTTGTTAATAGGTTAGTCCCAGAAAATGCATAAAAACATTATAAAGTGTGAATAAAACATGTAGGTATTGTCATAAAACTAGCATGGAACATAAGAAATTATAGAGACGTTGGAGACGTATCAAGCATCCCCAAGCTTAGTTCCTACCCGCCCTCGAGTAGGTAAACGATAAAAAGAATAATTTCTGAAGTGACATGCTACCAACATAATCTTGATCAATACTATTGTAAAGCATATGAGATGAATTAAGTGACTCAAAGCAATGCTCTATAGTTTGCTACCAAAATGATAATGACTAAACAACTGAATCATATAGCAAAAACTTTTCATGAATAGTACTTTCAAGACAAGCATCAAAAAGTCTTGCATAAGAGTTAACTCATAAAGCAATATATTCTTAATACAAGGTTTTGAAGCAACACAAAGAAATATTTAAGTTTCAGCAATTGCTTTCAACTTTCAACATGTATATCTCATGGATAATTGTCAACACAAAGTAATATGATGAGTGCAATAAGCAAGCTTGTAAGAATCAATGCACACAGTTGACACAAGTGTTTGCTTCTAAGATAGAAAGAAGTAGGTAAACTGACTCAACATAAAGTAAAACAAAGGCCCTTCGCAGAGGGAAGCAGGGATTAAATCATGTGCTAGAGCTTTTCAAGTTTTGAAATCATAAAGAGAGCATAAAAATAAAGTTTTCAGAGGTGTTTGTTGTTGTCAACGAATGGTAGTGGGCACTCTAACCCCCTTGTCAAATAGACTTTCAAAGAGCGGCTCCCATGAAGGACGTTATCTCTACCAGCAAGGTAGATCATCCCTCTTCTCTTTTGTTTACACATGTATTTTAGTTTTATTTATAGATGACACTCCTCCCAACCTTTTGCTTTCACAAGCCATGGCTAACCGAATCCTCGGGTGCCTTCCAACATTTCACATACCATGGCGGAGTGTCTATTGCAAAATTAAGTTGCTTACTGATAAATCAGGGCAAAACATGTGAAGAGAATTATTAATGAAAGTTAATTAACTGGGGCTGGGCACCCCGTTGCGAGCTCTTTTTGCAAAATTATTGGATAAGCGGATGTATATGCCACTAGTCCATTGGTGAAAGTCTGCCCAACAAGATTGAAAGATAAAACACCACATACTTCCTCATGAGCTATAAAAAATTGACACAAATAAGGAGTAATAAAGTTTTGAATTGTTTAAAGGTAGCACATGAAGTATTTACTTGGAATGGCAGAAAAATACCACATAGTAGGTAGTTATGGTGGACCCAAATGGCATAGGTTTTGGCTCAAGGTTTTGGACGCACGAGAAGCATTCCCTCTCAGTACAAGGCTTGGGCTAGCAAGGTTGTTTGAAGCAAACACAAGTATAAAACGGTACAACAAAACAAAACATAAGAACATATTGCAAGCATTATAAGACTCTACATTGTTTTCCTTGTTGCTCAAACACTTTTACCAGAAAATATCTAGACCTTAGAGAGACCAATCATGCAAACCAAATTTCAACAAGCTCTACGGTATTTCTCCACTAATAGGTTTAAACTACATGATGCAAGAGCTTAAACATGATCTACTTGAGAGCTCAAAACAATTGCCAAGTATCAAATTATTCAAGACAATATACCAACTACCACATGAAGCATTTTCTGTTTCCAACCAAATAGCAAGAAACTCTCAAAACAAATATAAGTGAAGTAAGAGAGTACTTTCTATAAAATAACTAATAGCTCTGAACAAGAGATACATGAAAACCAAGAGCTAGAAGCTACACAGTGCGAAAACTGAATACTCAACAAATATAAGTGAAGAATAGGAGTATTCAAAGGAAAAAGCGGAGCGTGTCTCTCTCCCAAACAAGATAGATAGGATCCAATATTGATATGATCAGAGAATAAAAATAACAAACTAAAAATAAAAGCGCACAGACGCTCCAAGTAAAGCACATAAGATGTGGAAGAATTAAAATATAGTTTCACTAGAGATGACCTGATAAGTTGTTGATGAAGAAGGGGATGCCTTGGGCATCCCCAAGCTTAGATGCTTGAGTCTTCTTGAAATATGCTTGGGTGAACCGCGGGGGCATCCGCAAGCTTAGGCTCTTCACTCTTCTTGATCACATTATATCATCCTTCTCTCTTGACCCTTGAAAACTTCTGCCACACCAAACTTCTCATAAACTTCATTAGAGGGGTTAGTACTCAAACAAAATTTAATTCACTTCAGTTCTGTAGTTACACATTGCAAGACTCAATAAAACATTAGCTACAGCCCTCCACGTCTAGAAAGCCTTACTTAAAGTCCACAAGAGACAATGCAAAAAACAGAGACAGAATCTGTCAAGACAGAACAGCCAGTAAAGATGACGTTTTTCGAGGCACTTCCGTTGCTCAAATGGGAAAACTCTAGTCTAATGAAAGTTGCGTATATATATGAGGATCATGCCTGAATTTTTTCAGAATTTTTAGAATTTTCTGCAGTGAATATAGCTCAAAACCGTGGACAGTAAAAATCTGTCCCTGTGCAGAAATTCGAATCTAGTAACAACTTTCTATTAGAGACTTTACTTGGCACAACAATGCAAGGAAATAAAGATACAAAGGTATTTCTACAGTAGTAACAAGCACCTTGACTCAAATATAAAACAAAAATTGTAGAAAGAAAATAATGGGTTGTCTCCCATAAGCGCTTTTCTTTAACGCCTTTCAGCTAGGCGCGGAAGATTTTAATGATGCTCACATGAAAATAGAAAATGAAGAAAAAGGAGCATCAAGAAGTCTAACCCGCTTCCTATGCATAGTAATCTTGTACACAAATAAATTCACGAAGAACAAAGTGACAAGCATAGGAAGATAAAACACGAGTAACTTCAAAATTTTCAGCATGTAGAGAGGTGTTTTAGTACCATGAAAATTTCTACAACCATAGTTTCCTCTCTCATAATAATTTCCAGTAGCATCATGAAAAAACTCAACAATATAACTATCATACAACATGCTTTTCATGATCTACAAACACATAATTTTTATCAAGCTCAAAAATAGTGGGATCAAAACTTTCAAACCCACTTTTTAAAAATCTATAACAAGATGATTAGTCATTCTCAAGAGATATGGGACTCCTAGATAAATTCAAGACCTCTCCAATCCCATTTTCATTAGTAGTACAATTAATATTATCAAGTAACATAGGACCATCATCTAGAGCTTTATCATAAACATTTGCTAAGCAAAACTCTTTAGTACCATGCATCTCGATATCAGGCACAAACAAAGCATTATCATAAGATTTATCAAAATAGCATGGATTATCATATAGATAACAGTAGCATAATTATTCTCACAAGTTTTACTCATAGGGAATATTTCAAGAGAATCCACAGGAACATAACATTCATCCTCCTTTGGTAAGCATGGAGGACAATCAAATAGTGTAAGAGATAAAGAGTTACTCTCATTAGAAGGTTGGCATGGGTAGCTAATCCATTCTTCCTCCTTTTGTTCATCATTCTCCTCCTCTTTTTCATCCAATGAGCTTTCGGGTTCATCAATTTCTTCTTTCACAGGTTCCTGCAAATTGTGAGTGCATTCTTGTGCATGAATGAGTCTCTCTTTATAATCAATGATATAAGGATTATTGCTGTAATGTTCTATGCAATAATCAAGGATAGAAGAGACATAATCTTTAAGGTCCTTACAAACAATACAAGTTTCATAATTTTTAGCCATGAAGGATTCTATCTCAGAGGCTCCCATAAATAAAACAAATTGTTCTACTTCTTCGAACCCAAGATGAATATAGTTATTCCAATTATAGTTCACAATTAAAACTTCTTCACTAAAGCCACATTGGATATTTAGGTTGTTTAGTATGCTGTTTAGAGCAACAGTTTATATCATGGCATTTAAGCAAGATTTTAGCAATTGTATTCAATTTTTCTAATACGGCACTCATGACTTTACGCTTTCTTGATTCTCTATAATTCATATATAATTCTATAAGCTCCATACATGTTGTGGGTTCTTCCATAACAACGGTTTTTAATTTTTCGGTTTTTCAAATTTTTTATGGATTTTCGGGTATATAAGAAAAATAAAACAAGACAAAAACAAACTAGACAAAAGTAAACTAAGAAAAATAATACTAGACAGAAATAAACTAAGCACAAATAAACTAGACAAAAGTAAACTAAGCAAAACAAAATAAAATAAAAACAGAGAGAGGGGTAGAGTGTACTTCCCAGGTGAACTTATGAGTAGAGCTATGCTCCCCGGCAACGGCGCCAGAAACTAGTCTTGATAACCCACAATTATAGGGGATCGCAACAGTCTTCGAGGGAAGTAAACCCAAATTTATTGATTCGACACAAGGGGAGACAAAGAATACTTATAAGCCTTGACAACTGAGTTGTCAATTCAGCTGCACCTGGAAAAGCACTAGTAACATGGGTGATGTGAAAGCAGCAGTAATATGAGAGCAATAGTAACAGTAACACAGCACCAGTAGCAGTAACACAGAGGCAATGGCACCAGAAAATAGTTGATACTACTTCTAATGGCATATAGGACTGAGTGAGTATTTGATGATGAAAGATGGACCGGGGTTCCCAGCTATCTACACTTGTGGTAACTCTCCAATAACAAGTGTTGGGTGAAAAAATTACAGTTGGGCAATTGACATAATTATTCTAGCATTAAAACAGAACATCCAGTTTATTAATCATGTAGGCATGTTTTCCATATATAATCATACGTGCTCGCAATGAGAAACTTGCATAACATCTTTTGTCCTACCAGCCGGTGGCAACCGGGCCTCAAGGGAATCTACTGGTAATTAAGGTACTCCTTTTAATAGAGCACCGGAGCAAAGCATTAACACTTGGTGAAAACATGTGATCCTCATAGCTAGGCCATCCCCTCCAGTTATCCATGTTGCTGTCACTCTGAGGCCTCGGGTTCCGGACATAGACATGTGCAAACAACTTGTAGATACAATCTAAGCAATAATTATAGAGCTTAAATCTAAGATCATGCCACTTGTGCACTAGTGACAAGCATTAAACACAACAAGATTGCAGCAACAATAACTTCACAAACTTTATAGATAGACTGATCATAATGTAACAATTCATCGGATCCCAACAAACACAACACCGATTACATCAGATGGATCTCAATCATGTAAGGCAGCTCATGAGATCATTGTACTGAAGTACATCGGAGAGAGAGTACCAACTAGCTACTGCTAGAACCTGTAGTCCATGGGGGAACTACTCACGGAGCATGATGGAGGCGGTGGCGTCGATGGAGAAGGCTCCGGGGGTCGATCCCCGTCCCGGCAGGGTACCGAAACAGGAACTTCTGACCCCCGAAACTATGTTTCGCGATGGCGGTGGCGCTCCGGGAGTCTTTCTGGAGTATGATAGATATATCTTGGGTTTTCGCGTCGTGGGGGAACAAATAGGCAAAGGGGCGATGTCGGTGGAGTTCCGAGGTGGGCTCCCCACACGCCGGCGCGCCTGTGGGCCCGGCCGCACGGCTGCATGGGGAGGAGGCCGTGGGCCTCCCCCGGGCTTGCCCTTCTGGCTCCGTGTGTCCCTCGGAAAAATAGGAGGTTTCGCTTTTGTTTCGTCGAATTCCGAGAATATTGCCCGAACAGCTTTCCTGGAACCAAAAACAGGAACTGGCACTGTGGCCTCTTGTTAATAGGTTAGTCCCAGAAAATGCATAAAAACATTATAAAGTGTGAATAAAACATGTAGGTATTGTCATAAAACTAGCATGGAACATAAGAAATTATAGATACGTTGGAGACGTATCACGTAGCTATATGGATGCAACCTTTGGTGGTGTCCACTTCATCCTTGATTTCGGAGGGTTCCTTCGACTTCCAAATTCGGTTGCATCAAGCTTAAGGACTTTGGCTCCATAAATCATTGTCCCATCGATAGACTCAGTGGGCTTGCCTAGAAACAGCAACGAGAGCATCCGAATGAATTTCGGTAGCAGAGAGGAGCAATGGAAGAGGCAAAGGGATCTTCGTTGCAAAGCAGAAGAATGAGTTGTGAGTCGCCTCCGCCAGTGTGATAAACGATGTTATAGCGCGCAATTAAGTAAGAATCGAAGCCGTGCACCTTATTTGCCAGCCGCGGAGCAGCTTGTCGCACCATGCTACTTGCACGCTTATATCGACCCAAAAGATAACATCAAGAAGGCTACGCATCTAGCTTTTGAAAGAGGGAGGCCAAGAATTTTTCACGGGAGATAAAGTTTGCAGAAGTGGCTATGGAAGCAGTACCGGATTATATCGATTGGTGGGATCAAAACATCCTGTTCAGCAGAGCGGATCACGCGATAGCCGTTCTAAGGCCCGGTCACGCTGCCCTAGTCCTTGAAGCATAGATCGGAGGATACAATATGAGCAACGTGTTCATGGATGGAGGAAGTGTTCAAAACCTTTTGTTTGCAAGTACAATGAAAGCAATGGGATTGTCAGTCGATATGTTAAAAGAATCTCATACTAGTTTCCATGGCATCATTCCAACCTGACCCGCTTATCCCCTTGGTAAAATTTCATTGGATGTTGTTTTCGGCATGCCCAACAACTTCAGGACGGAGAAACTTGAGTTTGAGGTGGTAGATTGGGAATCACAGTACCACGCCATCCTCGGCAGGCCAGCGTTCGCCAAGTTCATGTCAGTTCCTCATTACGCATATTTGAAGCTGAAGATGCCAGGCAATAATGGGATAGCAATAACTGTTCAGGGGAGTTTTTCTCGTTCTGATAACTGCGATAGAGATTTCCAGAAGATCGCTTCCAAGTTTGGAGTCAGGGAAGAACTTAATGCACTTGACATAGTCACCGATCATACATAGCCACCTGCCGACAATCGGAACACAAAGTCCGACGAGTTTGATGCTGCCATGGATGCAAAGAATCATCAAGTGCACCCCTATGATCCGAAGAAAATGGTCAACACATCGGCAGATCTTACTGCCACATAGGAAAGCGCACTCATCGAGTTCCTCCGTGAGCGTAGGGAAATATTTGCATGGGAACCATCCGACATGCCAGGTATTCCCAGGGAACTCGCTGAGCACGCCCTCAATGTTGACCCCAAAGCCAAACCTGTACAACAGATGTTACGTTGTTTCTCAGAACCAAAAAAGAAAAGCTATTGGCGAAGAAGTTAATCGGCTCTGCAAAGCTGGTTTTATTCGAGTGCTCAAGGAAGCTGAATGGGTAGCTAATCCAGTCATGGTGCCAAATAAAGATACGACAGCTCTTCGTATGTGTATCGACTTCACAACCCTCAACAAGCATTTCCCAAAGGATCATTTCCCGTCTCCTCGCATCGACCAAATAGTCGGCTCCACAGCAGGTTGTGATCGCCTCTCCTTTCTCGATGCTTATCAGGATATAATCAGATCAAGCTCAAAAATGAAGACCAGGAGTTAACTGCGTTCATAACTCCTCATGGTGTTTACTGTTACAACGTCATGACCTTCGGATTAAAAAATGCAGGTGCAACCTATCAGCGGTGCATGCAAGCCGGCCTCGGGGAGTAGATTGGCCGAAATATTGAGGTTTATATCGATGACATCATCGTCAAATCCAGAAATGCGGCCACGCTCATTGATGACTTGAGAGAAACTTTCGAGAATCTCGACAGGTACAAAATCAAGCTGAACCTGAAGAAATGCTTCTTCGGGGTACCAGGAGGCCAAGTACTCGGGTACTTTATTTCAGCCAGAGGAATATAAGATAATCCTTTAAAGATTAAAGTTGTCCTTGACATGGAGCCGCCCAAGAGTCTACAACAGGTGCAACAATTGGCAGGACGATTAGCAACTCTTAGTAGATTTATTACAAAACTGGGAGAAAAGGCTTTGCCATTTTATCCGCTGATGAAAAAATCCGAAAAGTTTGAGTGGACAGCCGAGGTACAAGATGCTTTCGACAACTTGAAGAAGGTTTTTTCAACCTCTCTAGTCCTCGTGACTCCACAGGACATGGAGCCAATGCTGCTCTATATAGCCGCAACTATTCAAGTCGTCAGCACTGTGCTCGTCGTCGAACGCGCAGAAGAAGGAAACGTCCATCACTACTAGAAAATAGCTAATCAGTGGCGCACCACTTTTGGCTATCAGTGGCCCACCGCGGTGCGCCACTACCATCACGCCACTTCTAACTGTTAGCAGTGGCACACCACTAGTGCGCTATTGGTATGGCACATAGCAGTGGCGCACCACAGTTAGCATTGACGTGCGCCAGAGCTACAACCTAGAGGTGCGCCACTAGGGTCCTAAATGGTGCGCCACTACTAGTATGAGAAAAAAAAAGATGTGCCTCGTATGGTGGCTCATTGCTTCTCTCACGATGCTCTCTCGTTTCACCATGGTAAGAAAACAAAAATATACACAACATTTATTACACTACCAAAAATACAACCATTCATGTAACTTTGCAACTAAATCCCTAAAAGAAAAACAAAAAAGCAATCAGGTCCCTGGCTTCCTACATGCGCATGTCGCAGGCGGAGGCAAGCGTCGATGGCCGTCGGTGAAGCCCGAGCACGCTGGTTGACACCCGCGACGATGCTCGTCGTTGATCCGCACCATGCCCTCTGCTTCCGACGCCGGGAGGAGCGCCTACAGCAGCACAGCTGTGAGTAGGTGAAGATGTGTCGCGCGCCATCGTCCGGGGTGGGGGTGAAGAGGCGCCGCCGGGTCGCGCTGGTCTGCGGTCTGGTCCTCGACGGCGGAGGCAATGGCGAGCGCAGGGAGGGCAGCGGCTGGCTGGTGGCCGCGAGGATGGCGCGGCAGGGCGCGGTCGCCCAGGGGTCAGGGAGGCAGCTGATGGAGGGGCCGGCCAGGGCGCTGCCGCCGACATGGAAAACTAGCGACCGTGGGCGCACACGACGGTGCCACGCGCGGGGCCGACGACGATGCAGGCCGCGGCGCGGGCGGACCGTGGAGGTGGAGACGCACATGAATAGGCGAGGCGGCGGGGGCAGCCGATGCGTCGCCATGGCGGGCGCGAGCGACGGGGCCGAGCTACAGGTTCCAGAGGAGATGGTAGCGCCGGATGCGGGGATATGGGAGCAGTTGAGGGACGTGGTGGCCAGCGCTCGGGCTCTGGATCTGCGGCCTGCTCATGAGCCTCACCGACACCATGGTCAGACAACTATGCAGCACTAGGTACTATACTGTGATGTACTCTCTACGCCTTTCGATTTGTGTGGTGTGTTCCGCGGAGAGAGAAAGTGGATCGGACGAGGGAGGAGGAGGCTGAATGGAGAAAAGTGTGGGTGCGGTGTGGTGGGTGGGTGCGGCGTGGAGGTGTCGTGGTGGGTGGCGACATGTGCACAGTGGGTGCGGTGGCGCACTATAGCTAGTGCGCTATTGATATCGGCAGCACAGTGGGGCACCAAATATAAGTGCGCCATTGCTATTAAAATAGCAATGGCGCACATATATGTGGTGCGCCACTACTAACTCTATATCAATCTATAACCTAGTTTTACAATTAGAAGTGGCCTACGACTACACTAGTGCGCCATTGATAATTGAATACCAGTGGAGCACCACTTTTCAGTGCGCCACTGCTATATAGCAGTGGAGCACCAGTATAGTGGTGTGCCACTATTAGCAATCTTACGGCTAGGCCGTTTTCTAGTAGTGCATGGCGTACAACGCCCCGTCAACTACCTCACCAAAGTACTCACACCAGCAAAACAACGGTACCCTCACCACCAGAAATTGGCATATGCCTGGAGGACAGCACGAAAGTTACGGCATTACTTCGCGGAACATCCGATTATCGTTTTCACCGAGGCTCCATTGAAAAACGTACTCACCAACCCAGATGCCACAGGCAACGTATCTCAATGGGCTATCGAGTTAGCACCACATGACATTTCTTATGTTAATCGAACAGCTATCAAGTCCCAGGTCCTTCCTGATTTCTTGGTCAATTGGATTCAGTCACAAATTCCGGCGGCATCCAACATGTCGGGTTCATGGACGATGTATTTCGATGGATCTAAGCGAAGCACATGCGCAGGCGCTAGAGTAGTGCTAATCTCGCCGCAAGGAGTCAAAATGAGATATGTTCTAAGGATGAATTTCTCATTACCGATGAAAATGAAGCAGAATACGAAGCATTATTACATGGTATGCGTATGGCCAAAGCATGTGTAACTACTCGCTTGGATATTTATGGAGATTCAAATCTTGTAGTTCAGTAGTCGATGAATTTATGCGATGTTGTTAGCGACAATATGATTGCTTATCGTCAGATGTACCAATCAATGGAAGCTAAGTTCGAAGGTTGCGAGTTAAAACATATAGGCAGAGCTAGCAACAAGGAAGACGATGCTTTGGCTCATATCGGATCTACATGCTCTCTTATTCCAGATGGAGTATTCTATGAAGTAATTACTCAAAGGTCTATTAAAGTAAAAAACATTGGCACCCCCGAAACATCGGCTACTGACCCGGGGGCTACGCTCCAGGAAGCTATCGAAGATATTACTGATGGATCTAAACAGTAAGTTCTTCTTCTCGAGCCTTTATGGACTGAACCTTTTCTAGCATATTTGATGGAGCAGCGGTTGCCAGACGATCCAACGGAAGCTAGACGCATCGTACGACGATCTAAAGAATTTCTCATAGTGGATGGTGACCTTTATAAACGAAGTATCTATGACATCTTCCAACGGTGCATCGCCATCAACGATGGAAAGGCTCTGTTGCGAGAAATACACGAAGGGACATGTGGTCATCATGCAAGCAGCAGAGCACTTGTGGCTAAAGCTTTCAGAGCTAGGTTTTATTGGCCAACAGCAGCAGCCGATGCAAGAGACTTAGTTCGGAAGTGCGACCCTTGCCAAAGTTTTGCACCGAAACCACATCCACCTGCCACGGATCTTATGACAATACCTTTGGTCTGGCCCTTTGCGCGATGGGGACTTGACCAAGTTGGTCCACTGCCGAAGTCATCACCTCGCGGTCATACTCACCTATTGGTGGCAGTTGATAAATTCACCAAATGGAATAACTTGTCATTTTTGTGTGCCTCATAGCATCATTACAGCGGAACCAACTTTGATTCTAAGGAATTCCATGAATTTTGCAACATCAATGGTATCAAGCTCAAATTCGCTTCGGTTGCACATCCTCAGACCAATGGACAAGTGGAAAGGATCAATGGCCTAATATTTGATGGCATTAAAAAGCGTCTCACAGGTGCGGCTGGTGACAAGGGATTAACTTCTCAATGCCTACAGATTGTAGACTTAGGGTTTCGCGGAAAGTAGAGGGCAAGTAGATCTCGAAGGTTTAGCCGGAAAAGGTGCTCGACTATGAAAACTAGGGTGTATGTTGACAATGGATTCGATCCTTTCTCCTTCCCTCGGCTCCCCTTTATATAGGAGGGAGAGCCGAGGGTTCTCTTGCCATACAAGTTAGGAGACTATCTGAGTCTTTCCCGTACAATTACATGACTCATGATTCCTAATACAAATCTATATTCAATATTGATGTTCGCCATGTTTCTGGGCGTTGAGAATCTTCGGGTTGTGGTCCTCCAAACGCCCTCGGGTACTTTATCCGGCAGGCCCATTCGGGATGCCTATGTCAGTACCCCTCGAGATTTTTTTTGAATCATAGAATCGAGAAAAATCTCCAACCTAGAAATGGATCATCTTTATATACCAATGAGCCAAACATTTTCGTTTACCATTTATTTTGTACAGGGATACTGGTAGATGGGGCTGGTTCATCTGATGGATCAGGTACAAGTTAACTGCTCTTGTGGCAAACCCGCATAAACCTACTTCAAGCTCAAGTCCCTGGACTTCAACCCAGAAAACTGGCATAACTCGACACATGCCGCTTAAGGACTTATCGTGAATCGAGTCCCATATATGTTTTATGGAGTACCTAACGCGTCCGCTAGAATTTTCCTTCGTCTCTATTGATACGGATAAAGTAGTAGAGCGCATTCGGGTGCGATGCCACGCCGCACAGGACGGATCCTGGGGACTTACCTTCGAAAAATATTACGGCATCCAGAGTTTTTACCGCGGCGAACACGCTCTGAGAATATATCGTTGAGTACCTTTGTCGGCTGCTGGAATTGCTAATTTCTCCGAGTCGAAGAAGGATGATATCTTCTCCCGATGGGAGTACATGACGAGTTATGTGTAACTCGAAGATGTACGATGATAATACTTCATATGCACTTCCATATTTGTCTTGTCATCCTCTTATTTTTTCTTCCTCGTATTTCATCGGGAGCTCCCGATGGGAGTACCCCCGAGGCAACAGCCGGGTGTTTGCACTTGGTTGTAGGCTCAACTTTTGCTATTTTGACCAACTCTGTATTTTTGCCTTTCACCTTACCCTCTTATCAGAAGTATAAACAATACTTTTGATAAGAGTAGTGATACGTCCCAAACGTATCTATAATTTCTGATGTTCCATGCTTGTTTTATGACAATATCTACATGTTTTGTTCACACTTTATATCGTTTTGATGAATTTTCCGGAACTAACCTATTAACGAGATGCCGAAGTGCCAGTTGCTGTTTTCTGCTGTTTTTGGTTTCAGAAATCCTAGAAAGGGAATATTCTCGGAATCGGACGAAATCAACGCCCAATATCTCTTATTTTTCCCGGAAGCTTCCGGAACACCGAAGAGGGACCAGAGGGGAGGCCCAGGGCCTCCACACAACATGGCGGCGCGGCCCAGGGGGGCGCGCCCCCCTAGTGTGTGGGTCCCCCGTGGCCCCTCCGACTCCGCCTCTTCGCCTATAAGATGCCTCGTGACCTAAATCTTCGACACGGATTGCCGAAACACCAGAAAACCTTCCAGAGCCGCCGCCATCGCGAAACTCCAATTCGGGGGACAGAAGTCTCTGTTCCGGCACCCTGCCGGGACGGGGAATTGCCCCCGGAGTCATCTCCATCGACACCACCGCCATCTTCATCGCCATCGCTGTCTCCCGTGATGAGGAGGGAGTAGTTCTCCCCCGAGGCTGAGGGCTCTACCGTAGTTATGTGGTTCATCTCTCTCTTTGTGATCTAGTTGAATATCATCTATGTGTTGCTCTGGTGATGTTATTAAAGTAGTCTATTCCTCCTCCATGATGTAATGTTGACAGTGTGTGCATCATGAAGTACTTGGTGTAGGGTATGATTGTGATCTCTTGTAGATTATGAAGTTAACTATTACTATGATAGTATTGATGTGATCTATTCCCCCTTTCATAGCTGATGTTGACAGTGTGCATGCTATGTTAGTACTCGGTATAATTGCGTTGGTCTATCATGCACTCTAAGGTTATTTAAATATGAACATCGAATGTTGTGGAGCTTGTTAACTCCAGCATTGAGGTGCTCTTGTAGCCCTACACAATTAATGGTGTTTGTCATCCAACAAGAGAGTGTAGAGTGGTTTTATTATGTGATCAATGTTGAGAGTGTCCACTAGTGAAAGTATGATCCCTAGGCCTTGTTTCCAAACATCGAATCTCCGTTTATTTACTGTTCTGTTGCATGTTTACTCGCTTCCATATTTTATTCAGATTGCTATTACCACTCATATACATCCATACTACTTGTATTTCACTATCTCTTCGCCGAACTAGTGCACCTATACAACTGACAAGTGTATTAGGTGTGTTGGGGACACAAGAGATTTCTTGTATCGTGATTGCAGGGTTGCTTGAGAGGGATATCTTTGTCCTCTACCTCCCTGAGTTCGATAAACCTTGGGTGATTCACTTAAGGGAAACATGTTGTTGTTCTACAAACCTCTGCTCTTGGAGGCCCAACACTGTCTACAGGAAAAGAAGCGTGCGTAGATATCAAGCTATTTTCTGGCGCCGTTGCCGGGGAGATCAAGACACGCTGCAAGGGGAGTCTCCCACATCCAATCTCTTTACTTTGTTTTTGTCTTGCTTTGTTTTACTTTATTTACTGCTTTGTTTGTTCTTATATCAAAAAAACACAAACAATTAGTTGCTAGTTTTACTTTATTTACTGTCTTGTTCTCTATATTAAAACACAAAAAAATTAGTTACTTGCATTTACTTTATTTAGTTTGCTTTATTTACTACTGCTAAAAATGAGTAATCCTGAAGTTGAAGTTCGTTCGTTTAAGCAACAAGGGGGTGAAAGTTTTAAAGATGCTTGGTATAGAATTAGTGATGCTCATCATAGGTGCATTAAGAAACACTCCACTATTATACTACTTAGGAACTTTTATGTTGGTATCTCTAGTTGGAATAGGTATGTTCTTGACACTCTTGTGGGAGGTAATTTCCTAGGCACTCCTGCTTTAGAAGCTAGTTGCATCATTGAGATTCTAGTTGGAATACCACCTGTTAATGAAGCTAAAATTGAAATCTCTCTTGAAGATGTCATGAAAAAGTTGGAGGTCATAGAGAAAAATCTTCCAAGTGTTGAGACTAAATTGGGAATATTACTTAATAACACTGATAAACTTGATAAAACTAAGTGGAATCAATGAGAGAATTTCTGTTTTAGAAACTTGTGCTACTCATGATAATCGAACCCATAGGATTAGTGAACTTGAAGAAGCTATGGGAACCTTGGGTTCAACTTTTTCTTCTCTTAAGTTTAAGGAGAAAGCTTATGTGGGTAAGGAGCAAAAGTTTATGTATGTCTCTAAAGTGCCTAAGCCAAAAAAACTATCATAGGCCTAAAATTGACAAAGCCCTTAGCACCACTACGGATGGGGGAGCATCTAAGTTACCTATTGATGTTAATGCTTCATCTCTTGATAATACTTGATTCACACTTTCTGCGCCTAGCTGAAAGGCGTTAAAGAAAAGCGCTTATGGGAGACAACCCATTATTTTACTTCTGCACTTTGTTTTATATTTGAGTCTTGGAAGTTGTTACTACTGTAGCAACCTCTCCTTATCTTTATTTTATTGCATTGTTGTTCCAAGTAAAGTCTTTGATAGTAAAGTCAATACTAGATTTGGATTACTGCGCAGGAACAGATTTCTTGCTGTCACGAAATTGAGCCGCCCCTGCCGTAGAAAATTTATTAAAATCTGCCAATTTACTTGTGTGATCCTCAGATATGTACGCAACTTTCATTCAATTTGGGCATTTTCATCTGAGCAAGTCTGGTGCCTCTAAAAAATTCGTCTTTACGGACTGTTCTGTTTTGACAGATTCTGCCTTTTATTTCGCATTGCCTGTTTTGCTATGCTTGATGGATTTCTTTGTTCCATTAACTTTCAGTAGCTTTGTGCAATGTCCAGAAGTGTTAAGAATGATTATGTCACCTCTGAATATATGAATTATGCACTGACCCTCTAATGAGTTTGTTTCGAGTTTGGTGTGGAGGAAGTTTTCAAGGGTCAAGAGAGGAGGATGATACAATATGATCAAGAAGAGTGAAAAGTCTAAGCTTGGGGATGCCCCCGTGGTTCATCCCTGCATATTTTAAGAAGACTCAAGCATCTAAGCTTGGGGATGCCCAAGGCATCCCTTCTTCATCGACAACTTATCAGGTCACCTCTAGTGAAACTATATTTTTATTCCGTCACATCTTATGTGCTTTACTTGGAGCGTCTGTTTGTTTTAATTTTAGTTTTGTTTGAATAAAATTGGATCCTAGCATTCCTTGTTTGGGAGAGAGACACGCTCCGCTCGTTCATATGAACACTGGTGTTCTTAGCTTTACTTTTAATGTTCATGGCGAAGGTTGAAACTGCTTCGTTAATTGTTATATGGTTGGAAACAGAAAATGCTTCATGTGGTAATTGGTATAATGTCTTGAATAAATTGATACTTGGCAATTGTTGTGCTCATATAGATCATGTTTAAGCTCTTGCATCATGTACTTTGCACCCATTAACGAAGAACTACATAGAGCTTGTTAAAATTTGGTTTGCATGATTGGTCTCTAGAGTCTAGATATTTTCTGGTTAAGGTGTTTGAACAACAAGGAGACGATGTAAAGTCTTATAATGCTTGCAATATGTTCATATGTGAGTTTTGCTGCACCATTTTATACTTGAGTTTTCTTCAAACAACCTTGCTAGCCTAGCCTTGTATTGAGAGGAATTCTTCTCGTGCATCCAAATCCTTGAGCCAAAAACTATGCCATTTGTGTCCACCATACCTACCTACTACATGGTATTTCTCTTCCATTCCAAAGTAAATTACTTGAGTGCTACCTTTAAAATTCCATTCTTTGTCTTTGAAATATATAGATCATGGGAAAAATATCTTAAAAACTATTGTGGTATTGAATATGTACTTATGTATCTTATTTCTTATAAGTTGCTTGTTGAGCGATAACCATGTTCCTGGGGACGCCATCAACTATTTCACCTTTGTTGAATATCATGTGAGTTGCTATGCATGTTCGTCTTGTCTGAAGTAAGGGTGATTTATCATGATCAAATGGTTTGAGTATGCATATTGTTAGAGAAGAACATTGGGCCGCTAACTAAAGCCATGATCCATGGTGGAAGTTTCAGTTTGGACAATTAATCCTCAATCTCTTATGAGAATATTATCTGTTGTTGAATGCTTATGCATTAAAGAGGAGTCCATTATCTGTTGTCTATGTTGTCCCGGTATGGATGTCTAAGTTGAGAATAATCAAAAGCGAGAAATCCAATGCGAGCTTTCTCCTTAGACCTTTGTACAGGCGGCATAGAGGTACCCCTTTGTGACACTTGGTTGAAACATATGCTATGCAATGATAATCCATATTAATCCAAGCTAATTAGGACAAGGTGCGAGCACTATTGGTATACTATGCATGAGGCTTGCAACATATAGGATGTCTTATACATAACACATATGCTTTATTACTACCGTTGACAAAATTGTTTCTATGTTTTCAAAATGACAAGCTCTAGCACAAATATAGTAATCCATGCTTCCCTCTGCGAAGGGCCTTTCTTCTACTTTATTGTTGAGTCAGTTTACCTACTTCTTTCTATCTTAGAAGAAAACACTTGTATCAACTGTGTGCATTGATTCCTACATGTTTACCTATTGCACTTGTTATATTACTTTGTGTTGACAATTATCAATGAGATAAACATGTTGAAGTTGAAAGCAACTGCTGAAACTTATATCTTCCTTTGTGTTGTTTCAGAGCTTTCTACTAAGAATCTATTGCTTCATGAGTAACTCTTATGCAAGTCTTATTGATGCTTGTCTTGAAAGTATTATTCATGAAAAGTCTTTGCTATATGATTCAATTGTTTATTCATTATCTTCACCATTGTTTCGAATCGCTGCATTCATCTCATATGCTTTACAATAGTATGATCAAGATTATGTAAGTAGCATGTCACTAAAGAAATTATTCTTTTTATCATTTACCTACTCGAGGACGAGTAGGAACTAAGCTTGGGGATGCTTGATACGTCCCAAACGTATCTATAATTTCTGATGTTCCATGCTTGTTTTATGACAATACCTACATGTTTTGTTCACACTTTATATCGTTTTGATGCATTTTCCAGAACTAACCTATTAATGAGATGCCGAATTGCCAGTTGCTGTTTTCTGCTGTTTTTGGTTTCAGAAATCCTAGAAAGAGAATATTCTCGGAATCGGACGAAATCAACGCCCAATATCTTATTTTTCCCGGAAGCTTCCGGAACACCGAAGAGGGACCAGAGGGGAGGCCCAGGGCCTCCACACAACATGGCGGCGCGGCCCAGGGGGGGCGCGCCCCCTAGTGTGTGGGTCCCCCGTGGCCCCTCCGACTCCGCCTCTTCGCCTATAAGATGCCTCGTGACCTAAATCTTCGACACGGATTGAAGAAACACCAGAAAACCTTCCAGAGCCGCCGCCATCGCGAAACTCCAATTCGGGGGACAGAAGTCTCTGTTCCGGCACCCTGCCGGGACGGGGAATTGCCCACGGAGTCATCTCCATCGACACCACCACCATCTTCATCGCCATCGCTGTCTCCCGTGATGAGGAGGGAGTAGTTCTCCACCGAGGCTGAGGGCTCTACCGTAGCTATGTGGTTCATCTCTCTCTTTGTGATCTAGTTGAATATCATCTATGTGTTACTCTGGTGATGTTATTAAAGTAGTCTATTCCTCCTCCATGATGTAATGTTGACAGTGTGTGCATCATGAAGTACTTGGTGTAGGGTATGATTGTGATCTCTTGTAGATTATGAAATTAACTATTACTATGATAGTATTGATGTGATCTATTCCCCCTTTCATAGCTGATGTTGACAGTGTGCATACTATGTTAGTACTCGGTATAATTGCGTTGGTCTATCATGCACTCTAAGGTTATTTAAATATGAACATTGAATGTTGTGGAGCTTGTTAACTCCGGCATTGAGGTGCTCTTGTAGCCCTACACAATTAATGGTGTTTGTCATCCAACAAGAGAGTGTAGAGTGGTTTTATTATGTGATCAATGTTGATAGTGTCCACTAGTGAAAGTATGATCCCTAGGCCTTGTTTCCAAACATCGAATCTCCGTTTATTTACTGTTACATTTGCATGTTTACTCGCTGCCATATTTTATTCAGATTGCTATTACCACTCATATACATCCATACTACTTGTATTTCACTATCTCTTCGCCGTACTAGTGCACCTATACAGCTGACAAGTGTATTAGGTGTGTTGGGGACAGAAGAGACTTCTTGTATCGTGATTGCAGGGTTGCTTGAGAGGGATATCTTTGTCCTCTACCTCCCTGAGTTCGATAAACCTTGGGTGATTCACTTAAGGGAAACTTGCTGCTGTTCTACAAACCTCTGCTCTTGGAGGCCCAACACTGTCTACAGGAAAAGAAGCGTGCGTAGACATCAAGTAGCCCCCGAGCATATGAACAAATGCTTGCATTTGATCATAGGCTCCTGAAGTTTCTATTTTATAGAACTCGAAGTTTTGTTGTCGCTATATTTTGTTAAACCACTCGAAGCTTTCTTGAATGACGTCGCTGCTGACGATAGCCACGATGCCTCACCTTGGAAAGACACGGCTCCTGTCACCTCACTGGGTCGTGGTTCCGAAACTCTGCGCCATCGAAACGTCGCGCAAGTGGGGGACACACGTCCTCCATAATTTCCGGCACGCGTGAAGTAACTTCCGTTCAGTAAATTCAGAGTGGTAAGAACCTTTTACCCTTTGGACACACATAGGGTTTGGAACACTTCCCCTTTTCATCCAACGGCTGGATGCATTGTCTTCTCTCTATAAAGTCACCATGTGCTCCTCTTTCATCCCCTTCGTTGCGCCGCGCATCTGCTTTCTCTCTCTCCACTATTGATGTCCCTTCGAGCTCCTCGCACACTTGCTCTCTTTCTCCCTACTTCTCCACCGAACTTCTCCCCATGGCTCCGCGCACGAAGCTATGTAAGAACAAGGCTCCGGGCACTGAAGAACTCGCGGAGAAGTTCAAGGTTTCGGGCTGGGAGCGGTCGAAGATCTCCGCCCAAGACCAGAAGCTCCTGAAGAACATGGGTCTGCTGAAGAAGGAGGCCCTGAAGATGCCCAGAGACGAAAGCTCTCCCCATCCTCCTATTGGATTCCGAGTAACCTTCATCGACTTCCTTATTCGCGGCCTTGCCGTTCCTGTCCACGAGTTTCTTCGTGGCATTTTGTTCATCTATGGGATCCAGCTGCACCAGCTGACCCCAAATTCGCTTCTCCACATTTCTATTTTTATCACTCTCTGCGAGTGTTTCCTCGGCATCCATCCTCATTGGGGCCTGTGGAAACACATCTTTTATCTCCGGGGCAAAATTCTAGGAACGTCATCTACAATGTAGGTGGCGTTTGTATCTGTGTCCGTACCGACGTTGATTATTTTGATGTGAAGTTCCCCGACTCTGTAAGGTTGGCGCAAGAAATGGTTGTACATCCAGGACGAGTCCGCCCTCTCCCAGGATTATGGTATCGCGCCCTTTGATACTGCCAAAGAAATCCAGAGGTGCGGATCTTGGGATATAGAGGCTACTGCCGAATAAAAAGCGGCCACTGAAGCCCTAATGACCCGCATCCATCAACTGCAAAACACCGACGGAGAAGAACTCTCGGGTGTGCAAATAATTGCCTACTTCCTCCAGATCCGAGTTCAGCCTTTACAGTACTGTTGGATGGAGCTTGGTTCGAAGAGTTACCATCAGTACTTTGGAGTTTGCGGACTACACACAATAGGTCAATGCAATATACTCCCTTGTTTCTTGTCTACGGAGCCGAAGCTGTTCTACCTGCCGACGTTCGCTTTGAAGCACCTCGGGTGGCCGCATATAAAGAGACAACCTCTGTTCAAGCACTGCAAGACGCTATGGATCTTCTTGACGAGGCTCGAGACATCGCCTTAGCAAGAACATCAGTATATCAGCAGGCGATACGGAATTACCACAGTCGAAGAGTTCGCACTCGAAGTTTCGACGTTGGTGACCTAGTATTATGGTTGAAGCAAGAAAGACACCTTAAACTTGAATCTCCATGGGCAGGACCATTTATCGTCACTGAACTAATCCCAGGAGGAGCTTATCGCCTCAAGAATCCTACTTCGGGAAAATATGTTGGGAACCCATGGAATGTCGCACATTTGCGACGATTTTATGCGTAGGACTCGACCTTTTTCTTTTGCATTAAGGCTTCATAGCCAATTACGTATTATGAATAAAACTTCTGGTTCAGCTTATATGATTATCTTCTCATCTGAACAAATGTTCGGGATCTTTTTTATCGACTACTACTCCCAATGGGAGCTCCGGTTAACAATGCGTCATAGCTTACCCATCAATACTCGGGGGCTGCAAGAATTATTACAATGTCATCATTGACTACTACTCCCATCGGAAGCTCTGGTTATCGACGTAGCATGGTTTTTCCAGCAATACTCGGAAACCGTAAGTTCTTATCAAAAATAAATTCCGTCAAAGCCTCAAATAAACATGCGAGTGCTTCAGTTGGTGGAAACAATACAACATACGAAAGGCTCATACCGGTGCACCGTGTTATGAAGACGAATAAAAAGCGCATAGTTCCCTCGTTTACTCGAAGGGTTCCGCTCTTACAAACGTACACGCGACTTTGCAAATATTGCGATTACTATAGGGTCGTCGAGTGAGCAAACTGACCTGATCACTCAGTTGCATTCGACAAAATAGAAAAATATTTCGGCTGGACTTACGGTCCATCGATTCACAATGATGTTAAAAAAGAACATCAAATACACACAATGTTACTTCTTACAATGCAAGATCATCTTTAAAAGGAGAGATCCTTACAAAAGCACACTATGTGCAAGGATATTTAAAGAATTTCTATCATGACGAGGTCCCTTGATCTTCTTGATTCTTCAAATCTCTTCTGTATCTACCTCCATCCTAGAAATAATAATATGAGCAGGATGCCTAGCTATGGGATAGTATTGATCTAGTCTTACATTAGCATTGGTTATGGATTCTAAATCCATGGTCGGGTGACATGCTAAAACAGAAGCAAGTGCAAGCTCGGCTCCAGAAAGAAGTTCTTTGCGCACCAAAGATCGAATTCTGACTGGAGTCTTGAATCGATTGAACAAAGCTGACAGAGTCTCGGGTGCTGGATCCAAAGGAAACATGGTTTTCCATACCATGGTTAGATGAGCATGGTACTTATCAAAGTAATAATGAACTTTCTCAGCTCAATAGTCAAATTTCGCCACGATTACAGCCTTTGATCTATTTGACCATAATTCACACTTTGGGTGAGAGATGTCAATCATCACTGCAATCTTCTCATGGATCCGCTTATTTTCTTCTGCTTCATCGGAAGAAACAAATTTTGAAGACAAAGAGCAAGTCAGCAGAAGATCATTTACAAAAGTATCAGTAAAACAAAAAAGAGGTGGTTGATTGCTTACAGCTTAGGCTCTTGGTAGCCACACGAAGGCGATCTAAAGCATGTTGTTCGACTGCAGCAGCAATTTCGCTCTTCTTCTTCACCAATGCTGCCATAGTATGAAGGCCAGCTATATCTTCATTCAGTCGGGAAATTTGATCGCGCAGACGACGCACAAGTTTCGATTCATCAATAGCATAAGAATTCAAAGACCTCTCGACTCGGGAAGAAGTCGAATGAGTCTGCAACAAAATATTTAATATACATCCTCAGAAAATCATCGAAACGAAATTATCGAATGCAGAAAATCCCCATCGGGAGCAAGCAAAGTATTTCATCCAAAAGATAAGAGCCGACAACAGAGTCAGCTTAATTCATTAAAGAGCAAGGGTCGAATGTATTCAGGTTACAACAAAAAAATTCAGTAGGTTCATCTTGATCAAGTCTGTGCCGATGAACTCGGTGCAGCTTCGGATGTAGCTTTCTTCTTGTCTTCATCAACTAATTTAAGGAGCTGATTGGCGCACGACTGTGAGGGTTGTTTGAAAGGATCAAGGTTGACAAGGCAACCATTTGCATCCACTGGTAGCGCTTTGCATAGTTTCTCCAGGTCAGAACCAAATCCATGCCCCATCAAAAGTTGAAAAGGGAGGACTGCTCCGTAAAGACGAGAACGTCGCTTCAATACCTCAATAGCGTCAGAGAAGTCGATGAAGAAAGTGTCCACCATCTCTCTAAGAGTCTTGTTCTGATCCAGCTTTGGGAACATCATCGAGAATAACCTCGACAAATCTCCTTTGGTCTTCTTCAAGAGATATTGGATCTGGTTGCTGCATTCAGCTGCAAATGAAAGGGCGCCTGACATAGAGTTCACTCGAAGCTTGTTTGTACGGTCAATAGGCATGTCGGTAGTATCTGGAATATCGTGGAGAAACAATTTATTACAACAATAGAATATTATGAGGGAAAGAAGAAGCATACAAGCATGAAGAAATATTACTTAGCAAACTTTCAATGGACTCACGGAGAGCGCCTTCTTTCTTGTCGGCTTCAACGAAAGCCTTGTGTCTTGCCTCCTGCTCCTCCTTCATCTTCTTCTTCAACTTCTTCAACTCATCCTTTAGGCTTGCGTTTTCGTTCTGTGCCTCGGCTGCTAGCCTGTTAGCCTCTAGCACTTGGTCAGCCAAAGTTTTAGCAGCCTTGCAAAGTCAGACGTTCTCTGCTTCTAGTCAAACAAATTGACCAGCAAAATCTACCACAATATCAACTGCGACATGAATTGGCTGGAGCAAGAGAATCAAAGGACCGTGGCAGGTTATACAACAGACATATCTTAACCTATATTTGGCTTTTTTCAAAAAGAAAATCATTGCTCGGGGGCTGGTGGATACTACGCTGGATGCTATTTACTAAAAAGAAATGCTTACATGATCACTTGAAGACGGAGGAGCGGAAGCGCTTGCTGAAGGATTAACTGTAGAAGCTTTAACCTTGGCCACAGCTGTTCTTGGCAGAGGGTTCGCGGTATGATCACTTTCGGTAGTCGAAGGCATCGATTCCTTTGCATACTCTGCCTTATCAGAAATTATTTTTGCCCTCTTTGAAAGAGGAACGTCGTCATCTTCCTCGGAACTGGTCAAAGCAGAAATGAGCTTTAGTAAACTAGAAGAAGCTAAGTAGAAGTAAAAAAAGAAACAAAAGGAGAAAAGGAAACTTACGAAATTGACTCCAAGTCATCCTCTTCTGCGAAGAGTCTTGATGGTCCTTTTGTGACCTGCGGAGCCGAAGTCTCTCGGGAAGGTGCAGGAGAAGGGATTGCACCAGCATCATCGTCATCCCGTCCGCTAGGACTCGACTCCGCTGTTGTCATCAGATCTTCATTAATCTTCCTGCGACACTTGGACTTGATAAGTGCATCATCTTCAGGAGCTTCATCACCGAAGCATCGCTATGCTCAAGAACATTCCGGTCATCCTTAATTTATTCAGAAGTGTCGTCATCTTCCGGAGCTGCTCCACTTTTGGGCATCGGTGGATAGCATTGAGCAATGGTAGAATCCTGTTGAAAGGAAGAGAACAAATCTTAGGTTCGGGAGCAAAAAAAGATATCGGATGCAAAGGCAATTGAAATAATTAACTCGGAAGGAAGGTGCTTAAAATCAAAAGGATGGAGAGCCGAAGTCATAGCTATGGTATCCTTCTGGCTGAAGCAAGTTAGACACCTTACTTCGTCCCAAAAATCCTATTCAGAAAAATCATTCAGGCTGACCGTCGATTTATCCTTGGCACCAGTGTACAACCAGAGTTGATGAGCTCTTGACATTACTGGATGCACTCGACGCTTCAAAAACACTGCGACTACTTCAGTGTTGCACATCGTTTGACCTCCTGCACACTTTAGATCTAAGATCTTTTTGTACAATTGGTCGGCTACCTCGCTTTCCTCAACAGTCAAGGTGTTTTGCTAGGACTTCTTCAGCACATCAGCAAGAACATTTTCGAATGGTGGCAGATTAGATCGACGGCCTGATGTCGGGATGTCCCGGAGATAAAACCACTTATGTCGCCAGCCCTGGACAAACTCCCTCATCGGAAAGTTGAAGTAGTTGACTTCATTCCTGACGATGGAGCCGACGCCACAAACCATGTGAGGGCCATCATTTCCACTATGGCATTTGACATAAAAAATCTTCCTCCACAGACCCCAGTGGGGATCAATGTCGAGGAAGGCTTCGCACACAGTGATAAGATGGAGAGGTGGCGAAGGGAATTCGGGGTCAGCTGTCAAAGCTGGATCCCGTAGGAAAAGAGGAGGCGACGAAGAAATTCGTGGGCTGGAAGGGAAAGCCGACGCAGTAGAAAGGAAACAAACATGACGGTAAAACCCTTTGGAGGCTTTGGGTGAGAAACATAACCTGGATGAGCGAAGTCAGATTTAGTAGAAGAAATAAGCCCCAACGACCTCATCTTGTTCTCTTCACGTTTGGAGATGGTGGATGTGGTCCAGTCGAGGCTGGCTTTGGGTGCGCTTGCGGTAGCACCGGAGCTAGTAGTACCCTTCTTCCTTCCCATGGTTGCTGGGAAGCTCGTGGAGGCAGAGGCAATGGTGAGAAGGAGACAAAGGAAGAAGATGAGCAGTATGGGAGGCATAAAAAGTGAAAACGTAAGAGTTCCTCTATTTATAACAAGAATTGACTGAGGATCGTGGCCGTTATTTCTGCACCGTGGGAAGATGGATAAAGATCCAATCATACAGGTGTCAAAAAGAGAGAGAAACCGGCGGCCCATAACTCCCACTACTCGCGGAAATCGAGGAGGTACCTCGGTCAACACGCAAGGACTAGTCATTTCCTAACTGACTGCGTAAAAGTAGGGTGGGCCCGTCAGGTCACGTCCTGTCAATCGAACCACCGCAGTAGCCATGTCACTGATGATGTCATCAAAAGTATCGACTCCTCATGAAGCATTCGAAGGAAAATGTATCATTGGGTTGCTCGACTTGAGTCTACGCACGGTTGCAAGCATTCGTCCCTAGACTCGACGGCTACTCCCATCGGGAGCGCTGGACGCGCACCCGATAAAAATTACTGAAGGCAGGAAGATATGGACTCGAAGATTTTAGAAGATCCATGATCATACCCGGGGACTTGATTCTGAGTAGAGTAAGATTGTTTTGCCATCAGCAGTTAACCAACATCGATTTATCGAGTAAAACTGGGACGTTACTCCAATCCCTTACGTACGATCAATTCGCATAACTTTATTTGAAGTTATGGAGGACCTGATATATAAAAAGTATCGGATGATTATGAAAGCTTGCGAAAAACATCGACAGCCAAAAACATTCGAGTAGTATAACTTGAGTCTACACACGGTTGCAAGCATCCGTGCCTAGACTCGGGGATACTCCCATCGGGAGAGCTGGACGCGCACCCAATAAAAATGAGCTCTTGTTTTTCAAGAGATCAAGACCTTCTGGTAGTTATGGACATTCAACAGAAGACAATTTTATTCCCTGCCCGAAGCTTTACTTCGGCCAGTCACTCGGGGGCTACTGATGTGGGCATTACCCTTCGGGTAACCAATATTGTGCTACCTCCTACGGACCAACCAGGGGCCCATGAAGATCATCCACCGACCAAGGTGGACCGATACGTCGGTTCCGAAGAAAGATTCTTGATGGACAAGGCAAGAAGACGAAGAACAAGGAAAGTTTAGGCATAGAACTCTTTGTAAACTAGTCGAACTTGGATAGAACTCTCGGTACCTGGCCTGCAATATAAGGGCCAGGAGAGGGTCTGTCGAGGGACATACAATCACCAAAGCCATATTCACCGCAAGTCTAGAGCTAGGTCATTAGAAATCTTAGCCTCTCGACGAGATCTTAGTCATAGCCTTCGGCTACCCCATTGTAACCCAATTTATTCGATAATCAAGATCAGACAAGCAGGAAGTAAGGGTTTTACCTCATCGAGGGCCCCGAACCTAGGTAAATCTCTCTCCATGTCTGTTTGTTATCCGGTGTCTCGTATCAGCCTGCAGGATTCCGTCAACCCTAAGCCCCAAAAGGTGGGCATTGCTGAGGAGCACCCTCGTCATGTGGGTACCAAGCCAAAGAAGAAGAGAAGAAGAAGGACCAAGAAGAAGAAGAACAAGAAGAATGTGGGCATCGTTCGTGAGGGATGTGACTCTAGCCCAAGGAGGGGTGGAGTCCCCGACCCCACCACAAGGAGATATGCCGGTGCTAACAACCCATCTCATGTTCTTTTCATTGACTACTATGGTCATGTTCGTGCTCGCTTTGTTGGTCCTTATGAGGAGAATATTGATTGGACTATTTGGGTTCCCAAACCCCTTGTAATTAACATGATAGGAATCATTGAAAAATGGGTACCTAAACCCAAGAATTGATTCCTTGTAGGACTACGCTTCCGGTGGTGCTAAATGGGTGGCTGATAGTGGAGCCACTAGTCATATGACCGGAAGTAAGAACATTGTTGTCGACCTCGTGCCATCACATTCTACCGTATCATATGGCAACAACACAAGCTCTAAGGTATTGGGTCTTGGCAAGGTGGTGGTAACACCCGACATCTCACGTGTGAATGTCCTCCTTGTTGAGACCCTTGGTTACAATTTACTTTCCATTCATCAAATTGCACGCATGGGTCTTTGTACCTTTTTCAATGAACATATGGTGGTCCTCTTGTGGAGAAAGGCACTCTGTGTAGCCTTTGTCAGATATGTGAAGAGCGGGTTGTATGTTGTTTACTTCTCCGGAAAGACAACTTCATCCGCTCTTTGTCTATTTGCTAAAGGTGACAAGGGTTGGTTATGGCATTGCTGACTAGCCCATGTCAACATGAGGACTTTGCAAATGTCTCCACAAGGAGGGCCACATTCTAGGACTAAAAGAAGATGTTTCCTTTTTCAAAGATCGTTTTTGTAGGACTTGCATTCAAGGAAAGATGCATGGAGCTCCACAAAAGGCCAAGACAACATATCTACTACAAGGTGCTTGGAGCTTCTACATGTTGATCTCTTTGGTCCGCCGTCTCATGAAAGTCTTGGAGGAAAGAAGTATTGCCTCGTCATTGTCGATGACTATTCAAGATATTGTTGGGTATTCTTCTTCAAGTACAAGAGTGAGACTCAACGAACCATGATGGAGTTTGCCAACCAAGTTCAACGCAAGTATGACACCACGATCCTCGCAATAAGGAGCGATAATGGAACGGAGTTCAAGAACTACACCTTGGATGACTTCCTCGGCGAAGAAGGCATTCTGTAATATCCCAGGTTTAGAGGCAACAAAATGAGAGAACACCAAAGTGTGCATTGCATTCATGCATAGAAAATCCGGGAAATTTTCGCGCTTCAAATAAAACTTACCACAGTCACTGAAGTTTCACTTGACTTGCTGGAATTGAAGTAGATCATCAAGTCAAGCGCTATAAACTTCACTGTGATCTTTGCTAAAACCTTGTTTTGGGTAGAGATGATTGTGATCTATGGATTAGATCAAATGGAATTAGATTTACAACAACACATTCTTTAAGAATCAAACCCCAACTTATTAACACTTGAAAGTTAGCAACTACCTTTGTGTGTAATTTAAATTCACTTATAAATAAGTTAAACCACAGGGTCTAAAGTACATAAAAGCCACACATTCTCATTTAAATCATAACTTATTAAGTATATGGAATATCATAAAACTAAATCCATTTACATTACGAATTATAGTTCAAACTATTTGAATAAAATTAACTATGAGTACTTTGAAACTCATATGATCATGCCTTGGTGAAGTCAAACAAAAACTATCCAAATTTGAGGAATAACCTTCAACTTCCACCTTTTCACCAATATTATAATATAAATCCAATCAAATATAATATAGTGACTCATCAACAATAATAAAACCATCCACGAGATATTTAGTAGCAAATGCCACTTGCCTATCCAAAATAAATCATATGAGAGGATAATGATCTTGCCACATGGGATGAAAATATCTACATGACTGATGGCGTGTAACTCACACGTTCGTTGGGAACCCCAAGAGGAAGGTATGATGCGCACAGTAGCAAGTTTTCCCTCAGAAAGAAACCAAGGTTTATATCGAACCAGGAGGAGCCAAGAAGCACGTTGAAGGTTGATGGCGGCGGGATGTAGTGCGGCGCAACACCAGAGATTCCGGCGCCAACGTGGAACCTGCAAAACACAACCAAAGTACTTTGCCCCAACGAAACAACGAGGTTGTCAATCTCACCGGCTTGCTGTAACAAAGGATTAGATGTATAGTGTGGATGATGATTGTTTGCAAAGAACAGTAAAACAAGTATTGCAGTAGATTGTATTCAATGTAAAAGAATGGACCGGGATCCACAGTTGACTAGAGGTGTCTCTCCCATAAGATAAATAGCATGTTGGGTGAACAAATTACAGTTGGGCAATTGACAAATAGAGAGGGCATAACAATGCACATACATGACATGATGAATATTGTGAGATTTAATTGGGCATTACGACAAAGTACATAGACCACTATCCAGCATGCATCTATGCCTAAAAAGTCCACCTTCGAGGTTATCATCCGAACCCCTTCCGGTATTAAGTTGCAAAACAACGAGACAATTGCATTAAGTATGGTGCGTAATGTAATCAATAACTACATCCTCGGACATAGAATCAATGTTTTATCCCTAGTGGCAACAAGCACATCCACAACCTTAGAACTTTCCGTCACTCGTCCCAGATTTAATGGAGGCATGAACCCACTATCGAGCATAAATACTCCCTCTTGGAGTTAAGAGCAAAAACTTGGCCAGAGCCTCTACTAATAACGGAGAACATGCAAGATCATAAACAACACATAGGTAATAGATTGATAATCAACATAACATAGTATTCTCTATCCATCGGATCCCGACAAACACAACATATAGAATTACAGATAGATGATCTTGATCATGTTAGGCAGCTCACAAGATCCAACAATGAAGCACATGAGGAGAATACAACCATCTAGCTACTGCTATGGACCCATAGTCCATGGGTGAACTACTCACTCATCACTCAGGAGGCGACCATGGCGGTGAAGAGTCCTCCAGGAGATGATTCCCCTCTCCGGCAGGGTGCCGGAGGTGATCTCCAGAATCCCCCGAGATGGGATTGGCGGCGGCGGAGTCTCAGTAAGGTTTTCCGTATCGTGGCTCTCGATACCGGGGGTTTCGCGACGAAGGCTATTTGTAGGCGGAAGGGCGGATAAAGGGGCGACGCGAGGGGCCCACACCACAGGCCGGCGCGGCCGGGGCCCGGGCCGCGCCGCCTGGTGTGTCGCCACCTCGTGGCCCCACTTCGACTCTCCCTCGGTCTTCTGGAAGCTTCGTGGCAAAATAGGACCCTGGGCGTTGATTTCGTCCAATTCCGTGAATATTTCTTTACTAGGATTTCTGAAACCAAAAACAGCAGAAAACAGCGACTGGCTCTTCGGCATCTCGTTAACAGTGCCGGAAAATGCATAAATACGACATATAATGTGTATAAAACATGTAGATATCATCAATAATGTGGCATGGAACATAAGAAATTATCGATACGTCGGAGACGTATCAGCATCCCCAAGCTTAGTTCCCGCTCGTCCCGAGCGAGTAAACGATAACACGGATAATTTCTGGAGTGACATGCCATCATAACCTTGATCATACTATTGTAAACATATGTAATGAATGCAGCGATCAAAACAATGGTAATGACATGAGTAAACAACTGAATCATAAAGCAAAGACTTTTCATGAATAGCACTTAAAGACAAGCATCAATAAGTCTTGCATAAGAGTTAACTCATAAAGCAATAAATCAAAGTAAAGGTATTGAAGCAACACAAAGGAAGATTAAGTTTCCGCGGTTGCTTTCAACTTGTAACATGTGTATCTCATGGATAATTGTCAACATAGAGTAATATAACAAGTGCAATATGCAAGTATGTAAGAATCAATGCACAGTTCACACAAGTGTTTGCTTCTTGAGGTGGAGAGAAATAGGTGAACTGACTCAACATAAAAGTAAAAGAAAGGTCCTTCAAAGAGGAAAGCATCGATTGCTATATTTGTGCTAGAGCTTTTATTTTGAAAACATGAAACAATTTTGTCAACGGTAGTAATAAAGCATATGTATCATGTAAATTATATCTTACAAGTTGCAAGCCTCATGCATAGTATACTAATAGTGCCTGCACCTTGTGCTAATTAGCTTGGACTACCGAGATCATCGCAATACACATGTTTTAACCAAGTGTCACAAAGGGGTACCTCCATGCCGCCTGTACAAAGGTCTAAGGAGAAAGCTCGCATTTTGGATTTCTCGCTTTTGATTATTCTCAACTTAGACATCCATACCGGGACAACATGGACAACGGATAATGGACTCCTCTTTAATGCATAAGCATGTAGAAACAGATTAATGTTCTCATATGAGATTGAGGATATATGTCCAAAACTGAAACTTCCACCATGATTCATGGCTTTAGTTAGCGGCCCAATGTTCTTCTCTAACAATATGCATGCTCTAACCATTAAAGTGGTAGATCTCCCTTACTTCGGACAAGACGGACATGCATAGAAACTCACATGATATTCAACAAAGAGTAGTTGATGGCGTCCCCAGAAACATGGTTATCGCACAACAAGCAACTTAATAAGAGATAAAGTGCATAATTACATATTCAATACCACAATAGTTTTTAAGCTATTTGTCCCATGAGCTATATATTGCAAAGGTAAAGAATGGAAATTTTAAAGGTAGCACTCAAGCAATTTACTTTGGAATGGCGGAGAAATACCATGTAGTACGTAGGTATGGTGGACACAAATGGCATAGTGGTTGGCTCAAGGATTTTGGATGCATGAGAAGTATTCCCTCTTGATACAAGGTTTAGGCTAGCAAGGTTATTTGAAACAAACACAAGGATGAACCGGTGCAGCAAAACTCACATAAAAGACATATTGTAAACATTATAAGACTCTACACCGTCTTCCTTGTTGTTCAAAACTCAATACTAGAAATTATCTAGACTTTAGAGAGACCAAATATGCAAACCAAATTTAGCAAGCTCTAGGTGTTTCTTCATTAATAGGTACAAAGTATATGATGCAAGAGCTTAAACATGAGCACAACAATTGCCAAGTATCAAATTATTCAAGACATTTTAGAATTACTACATGTAGCATTTCCCGATTCCAACCATATAACAATTTAACGAAGAAGATTCAACCTTCGCCATGAATACTATGAGTAAAGCCTAAGGACATATTTGTCCATATGCAACAGCGGAGCGTGTCTCTCTCCCACACAATGAATGCTAGGATCCATTTTATTCAAACAAAAACAAAAACAAAAACAAACCGACGCTCCAAGCAAAGTACATAAGATGTGACGGAATAAAAATATAGTTTCAGGGGAGGAACCTGATAATGTTATCGATGAAGAAGGGGATGCCTTGGGCATCCCCAAGCTTAGACGCTTGAGTCTTATTAAAATATGCAGGGGTGAACCACCGGGGCATCCCCAAGCTTAGAGCTTTCACTCTCCTTGATCATATTGCATCATTCTCCTCTCTTGATCCTTGAAAACTTCCTCCACACCAAACTCGAAACAACTCATTAGAGGGTTAGTGTACAATAAAAATTAACATGTTCAGAGGTGACACAATCATTCTTAACACTTCTGGACATTGCACAAAGCTACTGAACATTAATGGATCAAAGAAATTCATCCAACATAGCAAAAGAGGCAATGCGAAATAAAAGGCATAATCTGTCAAAACAGAACAGTCCGTAAAGATGGATTTTATTGAGGCACCAGACTTGCTCAAATGAAAATGCCCAAATTGAATGAAAGTTGCGTACATATCTGAGGATCACGCACGTAAATTGGCATAATTTTCTGAGCTACCTACAGAGAGGCAGGTCGGAATTCGTGACAGAAAAGAAATCTGTTACTGCGCAGCAATCCAAATCTAGTATGAACCTTACTATCAAAGACTTTACTTGGCACAACAATGCACAAAACTAAGATAAGGAGAGGTTGCTACAGTAGTAAAAAACTTCCAAGACTCAAATATAAAACAAAAATACTGTAGTAAAAACATGGGTTGTCTCCCATAAGCGCTTTTCTTTAACGCCTTTCAGCTAGGCGCAGAAAGTGTGTATCAAGTGTTATCAAGAGGCGAAGTATCAACATCATAACTTGTTCTAATAATAGAATCAAAATGTAACTTCATTCTCTTTCTAGGGAAGTGTTCCATACCTTTCTTGAGAGGAAATTGATATTTAATATTACCTTCCTTCATATCAATGATAGCTCCAACAGTTCGAAGAAAAGGTCTTCCCAATATAATGGGACAAGATGCATTGCATTCAATATCCAAGACAACAAAATCAACGGGGACAAGGTTATTGTTAACGGTAATGTGAACATTATCAACTCTCCCCAAAGGTTTCTTTATAGCATTATCAACAAGATTAACATCCAAATAACAATTCTTCAATGGTGGCAAGTCAAGCATATTATAAATTGTTTTAGGCATAACGGAAATACTTGCACCAAGATCACATAAAGCATTACAATCAAAGTTATTGACCTTCATCTTAATGATGGGCTCCCAACCATCCTCTAACTTTCTAGGAATAGAAGTTTCAAGTTTTAGTTTCTCTTCTCTAGCTTTTATGAGAGCATTTGTAATATATTTTGTGAAAGCCAAATTTATAGCACTAGCATTGGGACTCTTAGCAAGTTTTTGTAAGAACTTTATAACTTCAGAGATGTGGCAATCATCAAAATCCAAACCATTACAATCTAAAGCAATGGGATCATCATCCCCAATGTTGGAAAAAATTTCAGCAGTTTTATCACAGGCAGTTTCAGCAGTTTTAGCAGTTTCAGGCAATTTTGCACGCTTTGCACTAGGAGTAGAAACATTGCCAACACCAATTATTTTACCATTGATAGTAGGAGGTGCAGCAACATGTGGAGCATTAACATTACTAGTTGTGGTAATAGTCCAAACTTTAGCTACATTATTCTCTTTAGCAAGTTTTTCATTTTCTTCTCTTTCCCACCTAGCATGCAATTCGGCCATCAATCTTATATTCTCATTAATTCTAACTTGGATGGCATTTGCTGTAGTAACAATTTTATTTTCAATATCCCTATTAGGCATAACTTTCGATTTCAAAAGATCAACATCAGAGGCAAGACTATCAACCTTAGAAGCGAGAATATCAATTTTATTGAGCTTTTCCTCAACAGATTTGTTAAAAGAAGTTTGTGTACTAATAAATTCTTTAAGCATAGCTTCAAGTCCAGGGGGTGTGTTCCTATTATTGCTGTAAGAATTCCCATAAGAATTACCATAACCGTTACCATTATCATAAGGATATGGCCTATAGTTATTACTAGAATTGTTCCGATAAGCATTGTTGTTGAAATTATTATTTTTAATGAAGTTTACATCAACATGTTCTTCTTGGGCAACCAATGAAGCTAACGGAACATTATTAGGATCAACATTAGTCCTATCATTCACAAGCATAGACATAATAGCATCAATCTTATCACTCAAGGAGGAGGTTTCTTCAACAAAATTTACCTTCTTACCTTGTGGAGCTCTTTCCGTGTGCCATTCAGAGTAATTAATCATCATATTATCAAGGAGCTTTGTTGCTTCGCAAAGAGTGATGGACATAAAGGTACCTCCAGCAGCTGAATCCAATAAGTTCCGCGAAGAAAAATTCAATCCTGCATAAAAGGTTTGGATGATCATCCAAGTAGTCAGTCCATGGGTTGGGCAATTTTTAACCAAAGATTTCATTCTTTCCCAAGCTTGAGCAACATGTTCAATATCTAATTGCTTGAAATTCATTATGCTACTTCTCAAAGATATAATTTTAGCAGGGGGATAATATCTACCAATAAAAGCATCCTTGCATTTAGTCCATGAATCAATACTATTCTTAGGCGAGAGATAGCAACCAATCTTTAGCTCTTCCTCTTAATGAGAAAGGAAACAATTTTAATTTTATAATGTCACCATCTACATCTTTATACTTTTGCATTTCACACAATTCAACAAAATTATTGAGATGGGCAGCAGCATCATCGGAACTAACACCGGAAAATTGCTCTCTCATAACAAGATTCGAGTAAAGCGAGGTTTAATTTCAAAGAATTCTGCTGTAGTAGCAGGTGGAGCAATAGGTGTGCATAAGAAATCATTATTATTTGTGGTTGTGAAGTCACACAACTTAGTATTTTCAGGAGTAGCCATTTTAGCAGTAGTAAATAAAGCAAACTAGATAAAGTAAATGCAAGTAACTAATTTTTTTGTGTTTTTGATATGGAGTGCAAGACAGTAAATAGAGTAAAACTAGCAACTAATTTTTTTGTGTTTTGATATAAGTGCAGCAAACAAAGTAGTAAATAAAATAAAGCAAGACAAAAACAAAGTAAAGAGATTGGATTGTGGAGACTCCCCTTGCAGCGTGTCTTGATCTTCCCGGCAACGGCGCCAGAAAATATGCTTGATGGCGTGTAACTCACACGTTCGTTGGGAACCCCAAGAGGAAGGTATGATGCGCACAGCAGCAAGTTTTCCCTCAGAAAGAAACCAAGGTTTATCGAACCAGGAGGAGCCAAGAAGCACGTTGAAGGTTGATGGCGGCGGGATGTAGTACGGCGCAACACCAGAGATTCCGGCGCCAACGTGGAACATGCACAACACAACCAAAGTACTTTGCCCCAACGAAACAGCGAGGTTGTCAATCTCACCGGCTTGCTGTAACAAAGGATTAGATGTATAGTGTGGATGATGATTGTTTGCAAAGAACAGTAAAACAAGTATTGCAGTAGATTGTATTCAATGTAAAAGAATGGACCGGGATCCACAGTTCACTAGAGGTGTCTCTCCCATAAGATAAATAGCATGTTGGGTGAACAAATTACAGTCGGGCAATTGACAAATAGAGAGGGCATAACAATGCACATACATGACATGATGAATATTGTGAGATTTAATTGGGCATTACGACAAAGTACATAGACCGCTATCCAGCATGCATCTATGCCTAAAAAGTCCACCTTCGAGGTTATCATCCGAACCCCTTCCAGTATTAAGTTGCAAAACAACAGACAATTGCATTAAGTATGGTGAGTAATGTAATCAATAACTACATCCTCGGACATAGAATCAATGTTTTATCCCTAGTGGCAACAGCACATCCACAACCTTAGAACTTTCTCATCACCGTCCCGGATTTAATGGAGGCATGAACCCACTATCGAGCATAAATACTCCCTCTTGGAGTTAAGAGCAAAAACTTGGCCGAGCCTCTACTAATAACGGAGAGCATGCAAGATCATAAACAACACATAGGTAATAGATTGATAATCAACATAACATAGTATTCTCTATCCATCGGATCCCGAAAAACACAACATATAGAATTACAGATAGATGATCTTGATCATGATAGGCAGCTCACAAGATCCGACAATGAAGCACATGAGGAGAAGACAACCATCTAGCTACTGCTATGGACCCATGGTCCAGGAGTGAACTACTCACTCATCACTCCGGAGGCGACCATGGCGGTGAAGAGTCCTCCGGGAGATGATTCCCCTCTCCGGCAGGGTGCCGGAGGTGATCTCCAGAATCCCCCGAGATGGGATTGGGGGCGGCGGCGTCTCAGTAAGGTTTTCCGTATCGTGGCTCTCGGTACTGGGGGTTTCGCGACGAAGGCTATTTGTAGGCGGAAGGGCAGGTAAAGGGGCGACGCGAGGGGCCCACACCACAGGCCGGCGCGGCCAGGGCCTGGGCCGCGCCGCCCTGGTGTGTCGCCACCTCGTGGCCCCACTTCGACTCTCCCTCGGTCTTCTGGAAGCTTCGTGGCAAAATAGGACCCTGGGCGTTGATTTCATCCAATTCCGAGAATATTTCTTTACTAGGATTTCGAAACCAAAAACAGCAGAAAACAAGAATCGGCTCTTCGGCATCTCGCTAATAGGTTAGTGCCGAAAAATGCATAAATACGACATATAATGTGTATAAAACATGTAGATATCATCAATAATGTGGCATGGAACATAAGAAATTATCGATACGTCGGAGACGTATCAATGACTTGCATCCCAAGCTTTGCCACCTCATGCTCAAAAGATTGCTATGGATGAGGGCATGACAACCAAGCACCTTACTCATCAAACCAACACAAGAGTCACCACCTATGTGTCATGATACAAGAGCTTTCCCAAGCCTATAAATAGAGCCACACCCTTCATCCCTTTGCTCATATTGTAGCATGATACATGTGAACAAACACATAGAGCCACTCCATGCATTAGCTAGGATCAAGATGAAGAAGCTAGGAGGTGGAGGCATACCACAAGATGCAGGTTTATCAGATTTCCTGAAGAACAAGCTACAGAAGATACCAAGGTAGAATTCCTAGGGAAACCATATATTTAGAGGATCATATCATCATCTCTTGAGTAGGACCTTAGGATATTCTAAGACATTGAGAAGTGAGAGAAGTTATAGTACTAACCATAGCCATGTTCATACAAGAATATTAGAGAAGTACTAATCCTAGTGTTCAAGTCAATATTTGATCTTGGAGGTGAGAACCCTATTCCTATAGCAATACCTTAGGAAACCAATTCCATAATCATCACAACTTAGTATTAATTATAAACCCTAAGAATCTAGGATGAGTGTGATGAGAGGAATACTAAATTGGGATTAGTGAGGAATGAGTGGATCTTGTCTAATGCATAATCATAACTTGTAGATATAGATGATAAGTTAAACCATATGATTAATAGATCTCATCTATCACATAAAATAATAAGTATATCACTAGTAGTTAACCCCAGACCAATCCTCATGCCTTGTATGGAGGAGTAACCCTAGCTAGCCAATAAAACATAATCAAAGCTTATACTTATACCCAATTCTGGCTTGTGTATCCTATGGGTAATCCCAAATAAAAACCCTAGACCACATTTGAATGCAAGTACCACTTGGGATCATGAAAAGAACCCTGCCATGCCTCATGCCTACTTATATTGCAATTTAATGAAGAATATGCAAAACCCTAAACCCTTTCACATAGGATCCACCCCACATAAAATGATATGCCATAACTTGTGTATCATGGATCACAAGTATAATCCAAGCTAGAAGTTGCTAAAGTAATAATTATAGAGTTTAGTTAATCATCTTCTTAAACCCTTAGGAATAATTCTTCACATAAAATCATGATCCAATCCATCCCCATTTACCATTTGTTAAACCCTAGCCATAATTAAAATATATGTGAACCCTTAATATTGCTAAGTACTAGCAAAATCAAATGTTATGTTTACCATGCATCTGTTATAAATTTTCAAATCAATCAAATAGATTTGGTTCCTAAATTAAATAGAAATTGAGATAAACCTTAAATCCATATCCATTTTACCATTTTAAATGCACCTCACAAGAATAACAAGTTAATCACGTATTAAGTACTTGTTTAAACAACAAAACTATGCAGTGAGCCTTATTATCAAATTGTATTGATATTCAAATAATTTAGAACCTGCAAAACAAAACAGAATTCAAAATTTAATTCAAATAACAAAATAGAAAATAGAAATATAAAAACAGAATTTGAAAAGAGAGAAAATAGAGGGAAACTCACCTGTCCTGGACCGTGCAGCCCACCAATCCAACCCAGCAGCAGCCCAATAGCAACTCAGCTCACGTCCAAATACCGTTTCACGTGCGTCAAGAATCGTGCGAAGAGAAAAGCCTCGTTCTTCTTCTTCCCCGGCAACGACAGCGCGACCATGCCAGTCGGCGACGCCCTCGTCGATGATAAGCATGAATCCGGACGCCAACAAGACACTCAAGACTTGCACTAATCGATTCGCGTCTGAGCATATCCAGAAGAGAAAGATCTGCGTCCAGAAGAACTCTCCAGGCACCGCCACCTCCCGACCATCGTCCTCGCCGTGTCATGGCCTCAGTGATTCCCTCGGCCTATAAATAGGTGGAGATCATCACCGTATAGTCCTTGTTCTTCGCCGCCCTTCAATTCGCTCTCTAGCCCTCTCTACATCTCACTGGAACCCCGCCATGGTCGGCCAGTTCTCCGGCTAACCGTCGATGGAGACCACCCCGGCGTCTACCAAGTGGCTCGTTGGAAGCGTCTGGCCGCGTAGAGCATCCTGGAGGAGTCTAGCATTGAGGGAAGCCAAGTTGAGGAAGAATTTCGCCGTTCCCTTTCTCTCGGGTTCGCCGGGAAAGCATCAATCGCCGTCGCCTCCGGCGGTCATCGTCGTCACCGACCACACCAGCAAGTTCACGGTGAGCTTGCGCATCGATAGAATCTACTTTCGCTTCCTGGAACCCTCTGTAGCCTAAATTTGCATCTTCACCGGAGAGTACCGCCGCGGGACATGGTCGCCGGCGTAGCTCCGGTGATCCCCTGACAAAACTGACACCACCACTGTATTCAGTAGCTTGAGGGGAGCCGGAAACACCTAGTAGCCCGTCCTGGGGGGCCATAAAACGGTGGCGCCGTCCTCAGTAGACCGCCGGCGGTTAAACGCCGGTGAGGTCAAACCCGTGGTCAAGGTTGACTGGACCTTGCCGCGTGGCTGCTGAGATGGACACACAGGTCCCACCAGTCAGTCTCTGCGGGTATAAATGTATCGGTACATTTAGTGTTTTAGATTTATTTCAAATTCCAGAAAATCACTGAAATCTTGCAAAATTGTATAAAATTCATTTCAACTCAGAAAATTATGAATAATATATCAAAATGCTCACAAAAATAAACTCTATTGAAATAAAATATAAAACAAAAATGTGTGTCAAAACAAAAATCCACTTATTTTTAACTTTATTAATTATGCCATTTCAATTATTTAACATACAATTTGAATTCAATAATTAATGAAGTTTAAAAATTAAAATTTTAACTATTCAGTAACTAAGTAAAATGTTAAGATTAATTTTATTTACCATATTTGCATTAACTTAATTATTAGTGGTAATTCAAAAACCCTAATTTGAAAATTATAAGTTACTATTTTCTTAAATAATAATGAATCAAGAAAATATTAAAAACCAATATTAATTTAGTAACTTAAATATTGTGAACTTAAATAATTTTAATTTGCAAGTATTATTTTTAAAACCTAGTAATAATTGTTAAACCTTTATCTCTGAATTAAACCTAATTAGGAGTTACCCTAATTATTAATTCTTGTGGAAGTTAATAAAATGTCAAACCATTACTAATTATGCTTCAAAGTAATTAGTTACCACACCTATATTTCCAATCATCATTTGAGGAGTTGTACCATAATTTAGAAACCCTAGTTTCAAATTGAGTAAGACCTGGATCCCATTATTTCATGTGATCATTCACCCTTAGAAGCAACTCTAAAACCCTAGTTATATGTCACATGTGATCATATGAGATTTACTGGACATGTAGAACCCTAATAAGCAACAATTGAATGCATGCTTATGATCCACTAGCATAAACCAAGTCACATGAGATTATCATTTCATGTTCCTATTCTTAATTAAAACCTATATGATTAATTAACTAGTATCCCCTAGGTATAAACCCTAACTTGCTAATTGGATTAGTACCATTAATCACCACTCCTATATACCATACCATTAGGATCAATCTCAACCATCAAAACCTAGTAGAACCATAAGGATAAACCCTAGTATCAACCTTGTGTAGCAATTCACATCACATGCTCCTATCCAACTAAACCCTACTTAGGAAATGATAAGCCCCTTAGTTTAGAAACCATTAGAGATTATTTAGTGAAGCAATTGTGAAGCCATAGTAAACCCTAACTCATAGCAACACCTTGATAAGTATCCTTTGATATGATGCTTATAAGAAACCATAGCAATAAACCTACCAATACTTGCTATATAGAAACCCATTCCAAGTTAAGAACCAACTAGTTCCTATTAGTGAAATTAAATGAACCCAATAGTAAACCCTAGAGTTACATAGCTCCTATGTATAGTAGTTCATATCCTTATTTAACCTGTTCTTCAAAAGTTACTCTTTTGAAGTACAAATGTCAATCAAACCATAGAAGCCCTAATCCTTCTTTGAAATACTAAATATTTCTTAAACAACATGTTCTTCAAAAGTTATTCTTTTGAAGTATAGTAGAAGTAATCATCAACCATGTTCTGTAGAACTTAAAATTGACAACTGTTCTTTACATATTATTCCACCATTATTCTTTATGTGTATGATTGTTATAATGTCTTATATCACTTAACTATGATGCTAATATAACCAAACCCTAATAAGAACCTTGTTTGAGAACCATTCTAAAAGTGCAACCAACCCTAAGGAAATCTTTACAACTCATACATCCTAAATCATCGAGGTTAGGTTACGCTCGGGACGATTGCATCTCATACTATGCATTATAGCATTTTTGCCAGTTCTTTAAACATTGTCCTTACCGGACGATGATGGTATTTCAGCATTTGGAGTTCTCACGTATCGAAGCTTTTGCCTGCATAATCTTGCAGTCAAGAAAGGCAAGTTCATCGCTTGCTCATGTCATTTGATTATTTTTATCAAATTATATGCAAAGTACTATACTTATCACTCATGCATTGAAAAGCAAAGTATTATTTTACAATTATGAATATGACTATGTGGTGGGCAATGGAACCATGGTATGTGTTGATATGGTGGAGGTTCCATTGCATGGGTTATATCACCCTAGGATTAAGTACCAATGCCGTCCAGTGATTCTAGCGCCGTACATATCGCGTTGACCATAAGATCTATAATGGCTCTGGGGAAGTCAGCTGTATCTTTTCCCTTCTGCACGCCAACGGATTGGTAGAGCCGCGGGGTGTTGGAGGCACTGCCGTAGGTTGGGATAGCCTTTTAAATCCCCATCCGTGTGTGATGTCGGGCTCTACGATCTATGATGGATTGTCCAAAGTGCACCGTGAGTAAAGCCGTATTATCGGGAGAAGTCTATTGGGGGTGTACGGGTGGACAAAAGGGTGGGTTTGCAGTCGCGGAGAAGGCGGTGTGGACTTGGATCTTACACCTGGCCTCACACCAAGGAAGTGTGGACGGGAAAGATATCGCCTGGTTGGCAACAAGGATAAGGTCTCTTATGGGAAAAGTAACGCACCTCTCGCAGAGGATACTGAATTGTGACTTGTCACTCCCTCGTTCCGGAAGGGAACTGCGAACGCGGCAGGAAAGGAACTCCATGAAGTTCTAGTCAACCTGTGAAGACTGACGGGCATAGTTTTCAGAATGAAATAAACCTTTTGAAGAAATGTTTATGAAAACTTGCATTGGCCTATGACTTTCTGGTCTATGGTTGTAGCTAGTGCATGATACACCTATTTCCTAATATGAACTTGTTGAGTACGCTCGTACTCATTCTATCCCATTTGAACCCCCTTCTTAGATCAAGGCACCGAAGGAGAAACTACCATGGAACTCGAAGACAAAGGAGTCAACTGCAACAAGATGAAGAATCCAATCAAAGAAGTCAATGGAGTCAACTTCTGTATCAGCTATTATGGAAACCTAGACTAGTAATAGAAGGGAACCTTTCCCTAATCCTAGCACCTAAGTAACTAGATTTCTATAGCAAGCCAAGTAGCTCTTAAACTTGAGTTAGCAATAAGATAGACTACGAGTCGTTCTTCTGGAGCTTTATTTGAAGTTTTACCTCACTGTAAAGTAGGAGGCTGTGTTGATCTTATGTAAACAGCTCGTGTGTACTTCTATAGACATACCTTGGACTCGCATATGTTTCTGTTGTACCACTCTGAGAGATGTAATATGAGTGGAACGGTGTTTCACTTGTGTTATGTCAACGACTTGTGTACTACACCATGCAGTGGTACGCTGGTTCATCACACATTCAACATCAATACTCCTCGCCATATACTCCCCAACAAAATGGGGTCTCCGAAAGGAAGAATCGAACCTTGATTTGAAGCCGCTCGAACCATGATGATGGAGTGCAAGTCCAACTACAACTTTTGGGTGGAAGCTATCTCAACCGCTTGCCATGCTACAAATCGTCTCTACTTTCTCAAGGGTTTGGAGAAGACACCATATGAGATCCTAACTGGTAACAAGCCCAATGTTTCCTATTTCAAGGTCTTCGGATGCAAGTGCTATGTGCTTTTCAAGGACACGCGTCTATCCAAGTTTGATTCAAGAGCACAAGAAGGTATCTTTGTTGGCTATGCAACGGATTCTCACGCCTATAGAGTCTTCAACAAGTCCAATGGACGAGTTGTCAAAACTTGTGATGTGACATTCGATGAAGATGATAGTTCTTTGGAGGAACGAAGTGCTTCTTGTGAGAAAGGAGATGCAATTCCCCCGATTACCGTAGGGAGGATGGGTGTTGGCTTACGCCGACCTCAAGAGCTACCTCCTATGAGTGTCGGGGAAGGACCAACTTCTACTCAAGTAGAGCCATCTACACCACAAGATCTTGGCCTTGTTCCTCTTCAAGGCGGCAATCTCTTCCTCATGATCGCAACAAGTAACCTTCTCTTTGCTCAAACGGAAGTAATCCGTCAAGGACTCTGTTATCACCAGAATTTGACCGAGTCAGAGGTGGGCTGCGATCAAGATGGACTTGAAAATATATATATAGAAGAAATACGTGAATCGGCCTTACATGCAAAGTTTGGGCTAGTTTGCCCTTGTATCTGTAACATATTAGATTACGTGTCGGTTAGGAGTCAGAGTTTTTACCCGTGCACGGTTAGGTGCACGCCGGAATTAGAAAGTCCCTTGGACTATAAATATGTATCTAGGGTTTATGAAATAAACAACAACCAACGTTCAACACAAACAAATCTCGGCGCATCGCCAACTCCTTCGTCTCGAGGGTTTCTCCGGTAAGCACCATGCTGCCTAGATCGCATCTTGCGATCTAGGCAAGCACAAGCCTACCCACGTTGTTCATGCGTTGCTCGTGCTGAAGCCTTTTTGATGGCGAGCAACGTAGTTATCTTAGATGTGTTAGGGTTAGCATTGTTCTTCGTATCATATGCTTGTCGTAGTGCAACCCTTATACATCTAGCCGCCCTTACACCTATCTTAGGTGTAGGGGCGGCACCCCGCTTGATCATAGTTTAGTAGATCCGATCCGTTACGGTTGCTCCTTGTTCTGCAAGGATTAGTTTAACATCCGCAATAGTTAGGCCTTACAAAGGGTTGGAGGATCCAGCGGCGTGTAGGGTGTAGTTTGCTAGCCCTAGACAGGATGTTCCGGGGATCAACCTCGTGTTGGTTTTTAGGCCCTGTCTAGGATCGGCTTACGATCACCGTACGCGAGCGCGAGGCCCAATCGTGAGTAGGATGATCCGATTATGCGGTGAAAACCCTAAATCGTCGTAGATCGCATTAGCTTTATCTTGATCAAGCAGGACCACCATATATTCGGACAACTTGTACGAATCATGGGTGGATCGGCTCTTTGAGCCGATTCACAGGATAACCTGAGAGCCGATCGAGGCTCGTATTTAACGTTTACGTGTATGCCCTGCAGGAAACTAAGCGAGGCATCATCTAACACCTTCCTGACCAGGTATAGGTCGGGTGGCACGCCCTTGCGATAGCATCGGACGTGTGACCGAGGAGGCTTTGCGGGCCGTCGCTGCGAGGGACCGGGGCTAGCCGCAGCCCTAGTTGTTCCCGGCTCTACGGTGTTGCCGGTCGCTGCCCGCCGGTGGGTTTCGACCGCAACACATTCTGGCACGCCCGGTGGGACAATCTTCGACATCCACCGCATCGCCATCTACATCCGAGATGGCGGAAAGCACTCCGGTCAAATACGAGGATCTGACTGACGAGCTCAAGAAGAAGCATGACGAGGTCAAGGCAGTCCTCGAAGCCGAACTCATCGGCTCTTTCCACAGAGCCCGCTCCCATGGCATCAGGTGGAAGGGGTTCTCACATGAAAGTGCGCTCCAGGCCCGTCCACCGTTGCCATGCGCATTGGCAGCACCAGGAGTACCGATTTCACCGGCGTCCACCGTTAACATGGCGGAGCGCACTTACCTTGGAGGGTGCCAGCCAAGATCCTCACTCGACATCAACATGATAGGACTCGGGCACCACCCTGGTAAGGACGGAGACGAGGGTGGCCGCTCTCACGGCGGAGACAAGGAAGAAGCCGCTCCGCGCGACCGGCTCCGACACTATGTATGGACAAACGCGGTAATGCCGATCCGTGAGATTGGCCCCAAAGATCTGTGAAGAAACATCGCCAGACCTTCGCAGACCTACTAACATAGAGGCCGATTCTAGGAATCGGCCAAAATCATCCTCACCTTGCTTTCGGTCTAACGTCGATCTAATGGGCAATGGGATGCGTCGGCTGATGCACTGGAAGAAATCCACATTGTTCCTAACAAAGCCGACGTTCACATCGTAGTATCTTGGCTAACCATAGAGCCGATGTCAGCAGTTACCTGGCAGAATCGGCTCGGGGGGCACGTAATCATATGAGCGTGCGCGACACCATTGAGCATGTGCGGAGGAATATTGGTGGCCGATAGGGAAATTGGCCAGTAAAAAAAAATCTAAAAAAAAATTCAGAGTGATAAGAAAGTCGATGCACGGCAGTCGATTTTGACAAGTACAGCGAAGCAAGTTTACATGCATCAGTTTACACAAGGAGGCCCTACTGAAGAAAAGCATTAAGGGCGCGAAGAGCATCGGCACGGATTCGATCCACCTCGGCGATCTCGGCCTCGTCGTCCTCGTCTCTTCCCATCACCAGCTGGCTGCCCGGGCGCGAATTTCAGCCAGGTCGGTCTTCAGATCAGCCGTGAGACCTTTTGCTTCCTCTTGGGAGCGAGCAATGAGGGATTCCTCGTCTTGGATAAGTTGTTTGGTCTCCCTGGCCCTCTTTTCAAGGTCCTCCAGTTCCTTGCGCAAGGTCTCAAGTTTGACACTACGAGTAGAAGTGGCGGTCTTGGCGTCTAAAGCAGCTTTCTTCTCGTTGAGCCGTTGACATTTGTCTGCAATATCGGCTCTCAACGGGAGTTGGGCGCGGCGAAGAGTGATCCTTTGGCGAGCCGACCGCACCCTTGACCTGAAACCGACAAAGACAACTGCCGGCCAAAGCTTAGCTTGCAGCGTCACTGGGAGACGGGGCTGGATGTCCTCGAGGATGCCTTTGATTGCTTCGGGGTTCTCGACCAGGGTATCGACCGAGGAGGAGAGCAAAACTTTGAGACGCTGGAGCGAGCCATCGATCGCGCTAGGGTCTGGCTCTTCACCTGCTTTGGGAACAGCTGGCTCGATGGAGTCGGGGTCGAACGTCAGCAAGCTTGAAGGGTCACACCCCTGACAGACGAGCAAGAGCAGCATGAGCATACGACAAAGGAAAAGAGTAGGCCCGAGAGAAAGAGTCGAGCTTACCTCTCCCAAGAAAGGAAGGGAAGCCGATGTTGTGACAATCGGCTTTGCGGTAGTTTGGGCCAGGTTAGCCACTTGGTCAGTCACGCTTGGCGAGTTGGATAGGCCAAGGGCAGTAGATGGCATCGACACCTCTTCAACGTCCCCGTTAGAAGTCCCATCAGTCTGCAAAGGAAATGGTGAGGCAATCCAATTAGTGACAAGACGATGTGGAACACGATTGGTTGAGGGTATTACATTTGAAACTCCCTGGCTCGGCGAGGAGACTTGTGGGCCTGTGCGAGCCCTTTTGACGCATCGACGCTTCATGCGTGACCTCGTTTGGATCGGAACCTGCAGGACAACAGGCTCGGAAGTCGACCTTTTCCGAGAAGCCGACGTTGGCGAATCCGTCTGGCTCTGTGTGGTGGATCTTTCTGTATCACCTGGGGAGGAGTCCCTTGGACTGGACTGTGCTCCCTCACTGGAGTTCTCTTCAGTGGAAGCCTGAAGGAAGAGGTACAACCATGTTACAAAGGTTGGGAAGGCAAATGTGTTCGATCAAGATGCGGATCAACTTACGTGCAAGCTTTCCTTGGCAGGAGCTTTGCGCTTCAGGGTCTTCCTGACAGCCACCTTCCTCACTGCCGTCCTCGCCTGAGTCGAGGCTCGGGGGCAACTGGCCCCGAAGTTGCTTTACTCTTGGGAGCCGATTTCGTAGAAATCGGCTGGCTCTGCATTATGACTTTCTTCAGAGATGGCGAGCTCGCGCAGAAGAGAACCACCGGGGCCGGAGGAAGGAATACGAAGGGGGAGCCATCGGCTTGCTTGGGAGCTGGGCCATCTTGTTGCTGCCGAGAGATGGAGTCGAGTCACGAGACGATTACCATAAGCGATTACAAGAAATATTTGAGTGATGGTACCTGGTCTGCGGGGATGTCGTACTCGGCATCAAGTTGTCTCAACAACGGTCCTAAAGCCCTTCTGAAGACATGGGTTTTCCACATGGACCACCAAGTCTCGAAACCGTCGGTAGTGAAGGAGAAACGGAGGTTGTGGGGAATTGGGATGGCCAAAGCATCAAAGAAGGTGTAACACCTTTGGCCAGTAAGGATGTCAGGCAGTTCAGCTCTGCTTGCTGTCAGGTGGTGTAAAAAGAAGTGTGGAGGCACCTGCCCGAGACCGAGCTGTCGGGCTACCACTACCGGTTGATAACACTCATAACCAGGCTTGATGATCCGGTTCGAGGTACTCATGCGAACAGGGAGGAAGCAAGGGCGAATCATGATGGAATACAGATGCTGGGTGCTATCATCGTCGGCAAAGTTATCCAATCGAAAGGAGACTGGATTTTCAAAATTCTCCGGTTCAGTATAAGGAAAGAACGAGGGGTTGTCCAAACCTTGGAAGAAGATCTTGAACCACCCTGCTCGCTTCCTTAGGGATCAGCCTCGCTGCCCGGGAGACCATACAAAGCTTGGCCATAGCCGGTACATCGGATATCCTTTCCGTTAGCATCCGGAAAGGTGCAGGAGGTCAAAGGTGGGAAGTCCGGGATCCGGTTCGAAAGTATAGCTGCGCCCATAACTGAATAAACCACCGGGGACCGCCGGCTTTAACCGTCTTTTGAGAGAACAGTTTGACGGACATCGGTTGAATAGATCGATAGACCTCTCCAAGAAACAGACTTGCCTAGGCCAAGATGGGTGCCTTTGGCCGGTTTATAGGCTAGGGAAAGGTAATTCTTGGTAGGGGCAAGTGATGGGCCACGAGAATATGAAGTGTTCCAACCAAAAGTTCGGGAAGGTTGTGTGTTCTCTCTCCGTCACGGGGCCTTTGGTCTTCATATAACGATTGAGGTAGGCACCCCAACCTGGTACATTTTTTTTTAGAAGAAAGGGTGAAAGGGACTTTCGGCAGTTTGAATGCGAAGGGCTTGGGGATGCAATGTCTAGGTCTCGTGATCATGGTCACATCCAGCGGGGTTGGTGTCATAGGGCCATGGCCAAACATGAAGCGGTTCGAGTGCGTCGGACCGGAAATAGCCGATGGTTTTCAGAATATTTTCATTCTTCTCAAGAGGAGACAATGATAATGACAGGGCATCGGCTATCCCTATGGCTTCCTGAGTGGCATAATGGGTTTTGGATACTCGTTGTACCATGTCACCCAACCCTCGGGGGATTAGGCCGGGCTCGCGAGCGGTCGGCCCAGGAGGTCAGATCTAAGTTCTGATTCACGAAGGGGATCCTGTTAGCTTCGCATGAAATTAAGAGGGCGGGACTCTCGGAAGAACGAGGACCGAGGCACATAGAATTTGCGAGAGAAGGATGTGGCAGCAGGATGTCTGAAACCTAAAATTGATAGTGGAATAGAACATTAATTCAGGTGTTTGCTGTTTACTCCTGACATTGATGCATGTGGCAAGGGGGCTGTTGAGGATTACCTTCAGACCGGAGACCATGGCGTTGGCGTTGGATGATTCCGCCATTGGATGCGCTGAGGGATCGGGACGGCGCGGCTGAGATCTGAGATCCGTAGGGCTGTTTGGGCGGCGATTTGGGGATCTGAGTTTCTCAGAAGAAGGGCGCAGGTTACCGTTTGGAGAGGCAGTTAGGTTGGCCTTGCTCCCGTTTTATCGTAGAGGCTGATGTGATACCATCGGCTCTTTTGGGGAGTGCATGGCTCTGGCTATCGGCAGGGTTAAGTGAAGACATTCCTTCATTTTTTAGATTGGTGATAAAGTCAAGGAGGCAAGACGCCATCACATGACCCGATAAGGGATAAGAATAATGATTTTGGAAATGACATTTCCAAAACCAGGGGGGCATGTGTTATCACCAGAATTTGACCGAGTCAGAGGTGGGCTGCGATCAAGATGGGCTTGAAAAAATATATATAGAAGAAATACGTGAATCGGCCTTACATGCAAAGTTTGGGCTAGTTTGCCCTTGTATCTGTAACATATTAGATTACGTGTCGGTTAGGAGTCAGAGTTTTTACCCGTGCACGGTTAGGTGCACGCCGGAATTAGAAAGTCCCTTGGACTATAAATATGTATCTAGGGTTTATGAAATAAACAACAACCAACGTTCAACACAAACAAATCTCGGCGCATCGCCAACTCCTTCATCTCGAGGGTTTCTCCGGTAAGCACCATGCTGCCTAGATCGCATCTTGTGATCTAGGCAGCACAAGCCTACCCATGTTGTTCATGCGTTGCTTGTGCTGAAGCCTTTTTGATGGCGAGCAACGTAGTTATCTTAGATGTGTTAGGGTTAGCATTGTTCTTCGTATCATATGCTGTCGTAGTGCAACCCTTATACATCTAGCCGCCCTTACACCTATCTTAGGTGTAGGGGCGGCACCCCGCTTGATCATAGTTTAGTAGATCCGATCCGTTACGGTTGCTCCTTGTTCCGCAAGGATTAGTTTAACATCCGCAATAGTTAGGCCTTACAAAGGGTTGGAGGATCCAGCGGCGTGTAGGGTGTAGTTTGCTAGCCCTAGACAGGATGTTCCGGGGATCAACCTCGTGTTGGTTTTTAGGCCCTGTCTAGGATCGGCTTACGATCACCGTACGCGAGCGCGAGGCCCAATCGTGAGTAGGATGATCCGATTATGCGGTGAAAACCCTAAATCGTCGTAGATCGCATTAGCTTTATCTTGATCAAGCAGGACCACCATATATTCGGACACCTTGTACGAATCATGGGTGGATCGGCTCTTTGAGCCGATTCACGAGATAACCCGAGAGCCGATCGAGGCTCGTATTTAACGTTTACGTGTATGCCCCGCAGAAACTAAGCGAGGCATCATCTAACACCTTCCCCGACCAGGTATAGGTCAGGTGGCACGCCCTTGCGATAGCATCGGACGTGTGACCAGGAGGCTTTGCGGGCCGTCGCTCTGAGGGACTGGGGCCAGCCGCAGCCCTAGTTGTTCCCGGCTCTACGGTGTTGCCAGTCGCTGCCCGCCGGTGGGTTTCTGACCGCAACAGACTCATATTTCATGCCATTGATCTTCACGAGCTTGGCCTTGGTCTTCTCTAGAGCGACAATCTCTTCCTCATGATTGTAACAAGGTACCTTCTCCTTGCTCAATTGATAGTACTCATCCAAGGCTTCTTTCTGGAGGGAGTTGACCTCCAAGAGTGTTGTCTTTTGCCTTCTCAAGGCGGCAAGCTCGTCTACATGGTCACAACGAAGGTTAGGCACTTCTACTTCTTTCTCCTTGGGAGCTTCCCCTTGAGGTTGACCACTTGACTTAGAGAGAGTTGCAAACTTACTCTCCAAGGATTTTTAGTCCTTGGTGAGGGTTTCCAAATCCTAAAGTAACTTGGTGTGGTCAACATCAAGAGAAATCTTTTCCTTTGTGAGAACATCCACCAAGGCGAGAGCATGCTCTCGATCCTTAGTGAGTTGGGAGATAATAGCATTGTTAGAGACTTCAAGATTTAAAACACTTGCTTCAAGAGAAATACATAAGTTGTGTTCCTCCACATGTGCTTGAGTGAGAAAGGCAATCTCATCGGCTGCCTCCCTCTCAAGCCTCTCCTTCTCCTCAAGAAGATCTTGAGCTGCACCAAGTTGAGCCATGAAGGCCTCAACATGTATCTTGGTATCCACTTGCATGTTAGTGAGAAAAGCATCCAAACCCACAAACTCACGCTTAATAGCGAGGCTAGTGGCATCATCAATAGTTGAAGCATTAGATGAGAATGTAGGTTTGGGAGGGGATGATAACTCCGAAGATACCTTTGCCATAAGGCAACGGGAGTTGTTGGTGATGAGGTTCTCATTTGGAGAGTCGAAGAGGGAGTTGGAGGGAGTGGAAATTGCGATGGCGGCCACTTCCTCATCCTCCTTGTTCGAGCTCTTGTCATCATGTTCTCCACCTTCATCGGAGGAGTACTCCTCACGGATGATGAATTCTTTAGGGTTATTGGTGAAGGAGACCTTGTTGTCACCGGGCTTGGATGAGAACTTGGAGAAGCCCTTGGAGAAGGTTTTGGATTGTCCTTGAGGACGAGCCTTCCACCATTGTCCTCCCTCTTCTCGAAGGGGCAATCCGCGACAAAGTGACTCTTGTCGCCACAATTGTAACAAGTCCTTGCCTTTTGCCTTTCCCTTAGGCTCTTGGAGAATCACGAGGAGAGTATATTGAGATTCCTCTAGGTCTTGAGCTTCTCGTCTTGTTCCCATCCCAAAAGTTCTTGGCGGCGAGAGCAATGTACTCATGGTAGTTGGTCTTGAGGTCATCTAGGCCCACTCAATGGTATCCTCATCACTTTCACTTCCTTCATGCTCCTTGATCCTTAACCCGAGATTTGGCTTGCGGGTGTTGTGAGCACGTGCAACGAGATCATCTGCATTGTTCTTTGAGATATCCAAAGCGATGATCTCGCTAAGGACCTCATCGGATGTCATGGAGTGTAAGGAGAAATTTTGGTGGATGGCGGTCAACTTGACTTCCTCATAAGGGAGGAGAGCGTTGTAGAATTTTCTCTTGATCCAATGGTCATCCACAAAATTTTCTCCAAGATCTTGCATTTGCACGGCAAGAGCGGTGAGGCGCCGGTACATCTCTTCGGGAGATTCTCCTTCAATCATGACGAAGTTGTCGGCCATGTTGTCGACTTCATCGAAACGAGAGCTTTGGATGCTCTCATTACCGATGAAGAGCTTGTCAAGCTTGTCCCATGCTTCTTTGGCGGTTTTGAGAGTGCGGGTGTGAGCGTGGTCCTTGGGTCATACCGCCATGTTGATCATGTGGATAGCGGTGGCGTTGAGTTGGTCATCCATCACATCCCTTCTTGTCAAGTTCCTTGGATGACGTGCCGATTAACCTTCCTCAATGATGCGCCATAACTTGGTGGAAGCGATGCGCACATGATAACACATTAAGAATTGCCAATTTTTGTCCTAGAATCAAGTAGTGGTGGTGCACCTTGAGACACTATATGTGGCATAGGAACTGGAACATTTACGGCGTAATCACTTGGTGGAGGCACTGCACGATTTCCCCCTAAATGTCCCTCAATCGTAGGATCATCCTTCCCTTTTGATGAAGTACCGGTTTCCCCAAGCTTCTCCTCTTGATTAACCAACAAGAGGGAATGGATTAGCTAGTGGTGGAGAAACACCGCTACTTGCCTTAGGATCTATAGCGGGGTTTGGTTTTGGAACAATCAACTCCTCCAACATTGCCTTCATTTGGCTTAAGATGGATGACTCCAATTTCTTGAGGTCATCTAACGTAGCCGTAGTGCTAGCGATGGTTGAGGCAGGAGGTGGTTGTTCACCGGGAAGGGTCACGTCCCCAAGCGCCTCTTTTTCGGCCTTCTCTTAGGTGGTAAAGCCCGAGCAAGAGAACCTTGCTCTGATACCAATCTAATGTATCGTGGCGCGACTAGAGGGGGGGTGAAGGGTCGCTACTCCAGTTTTAATGCTTTTTCAGTTTTAGGCGATGCGGAAGTAAAGGTGGCGACTTTAGCAACTACGATGATCCTAGTATGATGATATGCAATGCAACAAGTAAAGGAATCGATAAGCAGGTAGAGAGAGGGAGCGGGACAACCGGGGTAGCGGAGACGGGACGCGATGTGTTTCCCGCAGTTCCTCCCACAAGAGGGAGTACGTTTGCGTTGAGGAGGTTTGGACCACAAAGGTCCAATGGCCACACATGCCTCACCTTGTTCCTCGAGAAAACCCTACGAAGGAGCTTTCCCTTCTCCACTAACGAGGCCGGTCGAGGCGGTGATACCTTCACAAGGTTGGGGCGAGCTCCGCAACACCGGAGGCTCCCAACAACCTATGGGGCTAGCACAACTCCAAACTAGCCTCCCACAAGAGGAACCCTAACATCAAGATCCACAAAGGACTAGGTGGGATTCGTGAAATCTTTCTCGGTGGAACTATAGATTGGGATCTCCTCCACCACTCCTCAAAGTTTGGTCTTGATTGGATGGATGGGAGGGAGATCCTTAAGGATTTGAGCTCAGCAACAATGGAGGAGAGAGAGAGAGAAAAAAGACTTGACTCGAGTTGGGGAAGAAGACCCCATTTTATAGGGGTCGACGAATCCAACCGTTATCCACAGGTTCCGCTTGTGGGAGCGGTACTACCGCCTTTTGTTAGGCATATGCCTTCTACGAGGTACACGTGGAGATCAACCGGTACTACCGGTGCCGGTACCGTCAAGGTACCGACATGGTCACTGTGAGCCCTCGACCCCCTGCCCGGTACCATTGCGGTACCAAGCGATGAGTACCGCCATGTTTGCATGACCGGTACCATGCAGCTACCGGAGCGGTACTACCGCATTTCACCATTTCTGGTGACTCAAGCGGTAGTTTCGGTTCTGGTACCATCAAGGTACCGACATGCTCTGTGCAAGCATTTCCCAAAAGGTGGTACCATCAGCGGTACCTCGACTGGTACTACCAGTCCCGAAAGGGAGCGGTAGTACAACTGCGAGGTTCTAGCTGACGTGTACCTGGTGCTGAGGGCGGTAGCGGTACTATCGCACTCAGCGCCGGTACTACCGGTTTTGCTGAACATGTTTTCTTTTCTTTTCCTCTCCAACCACATCGCCTCGCGACACACACACAAAACCAGAAAACCTATCAACTACTCTTGAGTCTTTCGATCCTGAGGTGTTCAGCAAGGACACCGTGCACACGGTGAAATATATTCGAGTGTTGTTATCTAACACACAAAACACTCATGGAGAGATCTTGCTCTTTCACCATGCTCACAAAACAATTCCTTCAACAAGGCCATTTGTAGGCACAACCAATTAAGGCCAGACCTTGGGTTTTCGACCTCCAATTTTAGACTCTCGATATCTCCCGTGTTGTTGTCCCACTTACCGATGGCGCTGCTCCAATTCATGGATCACGAAGCCAGAAGCTCATCGCCACCACGACTCGAACCACCATTAGTCCACAGCTCTTAGCTTCCATGCCATTCTCCGCGGCTGATTTCATAATGGAACTAAAGACATGTCTCATGGTGGCAACTGCATAGTTTTCGCCTCGCTCCCTCTTTGAAACGAAACGGCCAGAAAAACATGGTTGCATGCAACCAAATAACATATGATCCAACAAACTTTGGCATGTCGTCCACTAGAGTTCATTGGTGCAGCCTTCCGAAACTTGACACTCGGCCAGTGAAGACATGCAACAAGCAGGCGATCTTCACCATGGCGTGGGAGGTATCCTAGGACCATCTCCTTGATTCAAGCCGTGCAAGCATCCCCCACGCCACCCATCGAAAACCTGCAAGATCCGTCCCACCAACCCCTACCGCCCTACCGGCGGTCCAAAGGGCAAGGCCAGCAACGGGAATGGTAGCGGCAGAGCACGGGCGATCCCCACCAGATTCGGGCCAACCACGCAGCGAAGAGGGGCGAGGAGGCAGTAAGGGAGACACTTAGACTGGGATCTAGGGTTTCCACCACTGCCCGGCCCGGCCTTGTACCTCCACCTCCGGTCGACGCCACCAGGAGTGGTCGAGAGGACCTCCGCCACCTCCCCGACCACGGACGCCGCCCAGATCGCTGCATGACCACGCGCCCACCATCGCTACCCTAGCAGCCATGTCGGCTATCCTCGGCAAACCTCCTACTAAGTTTCAAGCCATGCAAGATAAGCCCCCCACGCCTCCTTTATTCAAGCCGTGCAAGATAAGATCGATGAATTGTCGTCCGGTCTCGGCGAGATGTTCTAGCAACGGGCGTGCATGACGCAGGATTTGACGATCACTAGTAGAAAAAGGGCCTATTGTCCCAGTTGATAAGGGCCTTTAGTCCCGGATTTGCAACCGGGACTAACCATTCGGGACTAAAGGCCCTCCCCTTTAGTCCCGGTTTGTTTTAGAACCGGGACTAAAGGTCTCACACGTGGGCTGCTGGCATGCATCGAGTAAAATGATCTTTAGTCCCGGTTTGTAACACCAACCGGGACTAAAGGCTATTTCGTTATTTTTTAATCCATTTTTGTTAATCTCATTATTTTTTGCTCCTCTTTTTTCTATTTTTTCAAGAATTTCTAGTATTTCAGTGGTCGGGGAGGGCCACCTACAGATTACTCCCTCTCTCTATCTAGTCAAATTACTTACCCGTGATCAAACTTCTCGTTCGGTCACCCATCCTCCCACTACTCCAGCACTAGCACGCTTAACTTCAAAGTTCCTTTCTCATCCTCCTTCCAAGTGCTTCGCGCGCATATTGTTGATAGTAGTATCGTATCAATCCTATTAACATGTTGGTCGATGTCACACTTCTTTATTGTTTGAATTCCAAATAATTCTTTTAATAAACAAAACTAATGATATAATAATCTTGTATTACAATTTCTTGTATTATAATTATATTATAATTTTAAATTCTTTTAAATATTAACTTTTTAATTTGTATTATAATTGTTTTTAAATTTTAATTTTTTTAATATATATTTTTGGTAAACCTGAAAATTTGGGAATCTAAAATTTTGAGAATTTAATATATATGATGAAATTATTAAATAAAAAATATAAAAAATATAAATCCTGACTTTCTGCCAAAAACTAAAATCTTCCTGCTTTCATATTTTCATTTCGAATTTTCAAAATCTAAAAATTGGTTAACCGGGTAAATTCGGGTAGAATTGGATGTAACTTTTTCCCACGATCATTTTGATATATTATACGTTTTTTCCGACGTCGTATGCAAAAGTTAATGCCGTTTTACCTTTTTCTAAACTTTTTTTGCAAAAAAAAGTCGAAATTAAAATTTGTTAATTTTTCCTAATAGTAGGTTGTGTAGCATACAAGACTCTCAAAAGATTTTATTTTTTCAATTTTCTATCATTTTTTTTTATATTGTACAGTGCTAAAAAAGGCGATCCACATGGGAGGGGATGGAGGTGCGTGGGGAGCCAAAAAATGGGCAAAAACATTTAGTCCCGGTTCGTATTAACAACCGAAACTAAAGGCCTTTAGTACCGGTTGTTAATACGAACCGGGACTAAAGGTTTTTGCCCCGGAGGCAGCCTGCCGACACTCTTTTAGTCCCGGATCGTAGTATCAACCGGGATCAGTACCCTACATTAGTTCCGGTTCGTTTTTAAACCAGAACAAAGACTTGTTTTCTAACCTGTTTTCTACTAGTGGATGCAGAGGGTGCGGACCAGAAGGCGTGGATGCCGGTTGCGTACGCCGCGTAGTCTTCAAAGTTGAGGATGCCAATGAAAGCTCGTGCTAACGATGCCCTTGACCCGCGTCGAGGAATTGTTCGATTCCAGCATGAGCGCGTAGATCTCGATCATGACGTGGTCTGGATCTCGATCTACGATCATGATGGTGTGGTCTTTATTTATAGAGAAGAAGAAGATGCATATTACGGCAGGCACCAGCCCCGCCGGCCCAGCAGCCGGTCGGCCGGCCGAGGAACCGGTTCGGGGGACTCCATCGACCGCACTTGGCACGTTGGATGAGACGGCTGCTTCGGGGGGACGGCCTTCTTCCTCCTGCGTTCCCCCGGCCTCGACTGTGGAGGTGGTTGCTGTTTTAGAGGAGGGGCCTGCTTCACCTATACCTTCCCCTAAAACCGACACTATCTCCAACGTTGGCAAGCAGACTCCGACACGGCGTAGTACGCGCCATGGAGTTGCTGCTGACGGTGCCTTGGCCACGGATGAGGATTCCATGACCAAGGCTATGCGTCGTAAGGTGGCGGCGAACCTGGACGATAAGGGTATGGATAAATGCTCTACATCTTTTTTATCTTTTTCTTCACCTCAGGTTTCCGCCAAACTCAATAGTGTTGGTGTCTCCTTGGGTACTTCTTTAGATGCTATTTCAGTTTCGACTAAAGTTCTAAAACATTTGGAGTTTGGTAGATTAAAATTCACTCCTGTGTCTGGAACTAAGTCTTCTTCCCCTCCGACTATAGTTGATGATGACGAAGCGTACGCCACCACAAATGGCCAGCTTCTCACACAACTTGTTGGAGAGGTTTTAGAGGTAGGTACGGATGACGCGATGCTTATTTCTTGTTTTGAACTACAAGCAACAAATCGTAAATCCAGAGCCTCCCATATTAAAAGGAATGCTTGGCCTAATAAAAAGGCTAGGGTGACAAAATCTACAACAGTTTCTAAATGAATGGCATGTTTAAGAATAGAAGAGGTCTACAAGACTTGGCTAAACACTTACACATCGTTGAATCCATCCGAGACTATGTTTTAGATTTTGTGGCCATCTCCGAGACAGGTAAACGGAATTACTCAACGAAATTTCTAAATCGCCTCTCCAGCGGGGAAGATTTTGATTGGGTATCCCGTCCACCTAGGGGGCGTTCTGGCGGCTTATTAATAGGAGTCCGATCTTGAACCATGGAAATTCTGGATAATTCCGGTGGTGATTTTTATATCAAACTTCACATTCGGAATAAGTCAGATAATTTCATTTGGAGTTTGGTTTCTGTTTACGGGGCCGCACAGGATAACTTCAAGCCTGCTTTTCTTCGTGAGTTGGTTAACCTAGCGAAAGATAATCCATATCCTATTGTTATAGGAGGAGATTTTAATTTTCTAAGATACCATCATGAAAAGAGCAAAGGAAGATTCGACAACCATTGGCCTTTTCTGTTCAATGCTGTTATAGACAGTTTGGACTTAAGAGAAGTGGCAACGGTTGGAAGACACTTCACTTGAGCAAATAGTCTTCCTGAACCTACTTGTGAGAAGCTACATCGCGTACTAATGGATTCGGACTGGAACAGAAATTCCCTCTCGTATGAGTACGGGTTTTACCGCGGATTGCGTCTTTATCGGATCATGCTCCTATCTTACTTACCACTGGAATACCATCGTCTCAGCGCCGAAGACAGTTCAAATTTGAACTTGGATGGTTGCTTAGGGATGGTTTCTCAGATATGGTTAAGAAGGTATGGGAGCAGCCGATCGCTGGGTCTACCCCCATCCAAAGATGGAATAACAAGCTTCGATCAGTTCGGAGATACCTGGGTGGATGGGCGAGACACTTGGCTGGGCAGCTTAAGCAGGAGAAACTCTTTCTCTCCTCATCAATTGATGATTTAGAGGCAATCGCCGAAGTACGACCACTAACTACGCAAGAAATTGAACTTAAAAGTCAATACAATGCGAAGTTAGCGGGACTACTGAGAGAAGAGGAACTCAAATGGTACCAATGATAAAGTTCAAAAAAAATGGTACCAATGATCAAAATCCCAATTCATACTTCAAGGAGATTCGAATACGAGATACTTCCATAGTGTGGCCAATGGTCGGCACAGGAAGAAACGAATTCATTCTCTGACGCAAGATGAGGGTCTGATCGAGGGCCATGAGCAGCTCATGTCTTACATTACTTCTTACTATAAGGGCTTATTCGGCCCGCCGGAGGAAACATCTATATCCTTAGATGAATCTAGGATTGATGATATCCCTCAGGTATCTCCACAGGAAAACACATATCTTACTAATCCTTACACAGAAGAGGAAGTGAGAAAAGTGGTATTCCAAATGGAGCTTAATAAAGCACCAGGTCCTGATGGATTTCCAGCAGAGTTCTATCAGAACTTCTGGGATCTCATTAAGAATGATCTAATGAGTTTATTCGTTGAGCTACATGCTGGACAGTTGGACCTTTTCCGAATCAACTTCGGGGAGATTATCTTGCTCCCTAAAGTTAATGATGCGGAACGGATCCAACAGTTTAGACCAATTTGTCTTTTAAATGTATGCTTTAATTTTTTTACCAAAGTCGCTACTATTAGACTAAATTCGGTGGCTGATCATGTGGTCCGACCTACTCAGACTGCTTTTATGCAAGGACGATATATCCTAGATGGAGTCGTTACTCTGCATGAAACAATCCATGGGTTGCACCGCAAAAAGATGAATGGAGTGATCCTAAAAATCGACTTTGAAAAAGCCTATGATAAAGTCAAATGGATGTTTCTTCAACAAACACTCCGGATGAAAGGTTTTTCGGAGGAGTGGCGCGCGTTAATTAATAACTTTGTTTTTGGAGGAAGCGTCGCCATCAAAGTAAATGATGATGTTGGTCGATACTTTCAAACAAAAAAAGGTTTACGACAAGGTAATCCGTTATCTCCAATGTTATTCAATATTGTTGCGGACATGTTGGCAATTTTAATTGAGCGTGCTAAAGTTGATGGTCAAATTGAAGGAGTGGTGCCTCACTTAGTTGATGGAGGCTTATCAATTCTTCAATACACTGATGACACAATTCTGTTTATGGATCATGACTTACAAAAAGCTACAAACCTGAAATTAATTTTGTCAGCGTTTGAGCAATTGTCAGGTCTAAAAATAAATTTGAATCAGAGTGAATTGTTTTGCTTTGGCGAAGCCCAAGACGAGGCAAACTTATACGCCGAACTTTTCGGCTGTGGGTTAGGCAGCTTTCCGATTAGCTATTTGGGTATTCCGGTTCACCACCGTAGACTCACACTTGCTGAATGGAAACTCGTTGAGGAAAGGCTCCAGAAACGACTTAGTAGTTGGAAGGGTAAACTATTATCTCTCGGTGGAAGAATTGTTCTCATTAACTCAGTACTCACAAATCTGGTACTGTATATGATTTCCTTCTTCCAGCTGCCTAAAGGAATACTACATAGATTGGATTATTTCCGATCTAGGTTCTTTTGGCAAGGAGATAGCGAGAAGAAAAAATACCGGTTGACAAAATGGAGTGTCGTTTGCCGTCCTAAGGATCAAGGTGGACTTGGTGTCCATGATCTAGAGGTTAAGAACAGAGCTTTGCTAGGAAAATGGCTAGCTAGGTTGTTAACCGAGGATGGGGTATGGCAAAATATGCTACGGAGGAAGTATGTTGGCTCAAAAGCAATCTCGCAGGTTGTTTGGAAACCAGGAGATTCGCATTTTTGGGTAGGCATAATGGCAACAAAAAAATACTTCTTCCCACATGTCTCCTTTTCCATTAGAGATGGGTCTGAGATAAGGTTCTGGGAGGACATTTGGTTGGGAACAACCACTATTCGTGAACAGTATCCAACCTTGTTTAATATTGTGAGACATAAACATGATACCATACGGAAGGTGATGGAAACATCGCCACCGTCAGTAGCATTCAGGCGTGATCTCATTGGCCCTAGTTTGAACTCTTGGATTGAGTTAATACAGAGATTGGATTCTGTTCAACTGCAACAGGGATCAGATGTGTTCCGCTGGAATTTTACAAAAAAAAACGGGGTTTTCTCTGTTGGTTCTATGTACTCCGCCTTAATTGAACCTATTCAACCGGTTTTTAATAATAAACATATTTGGAACATGAAGATACCATTAAAAACTAAAGTTTTTACTTGGTACCTTCGTCGAGGTGTAATTCTTACTAAAGATAATCTGTCAAAGCGTAACTGGCATGGTTGTACTGAGTGTGTTTTGTGCCACGAAGGGAAAACAATAAAACACTTGTTCTTCCAATGCCAGTTCGCTAGATCTATATGGTCAATCATTCAGATAGGTTCCACCTTATATCCTCCAAAAAGCGTTGCAAATATAT